>NC_048569.1:17992390-18072390 GCF_013265735.2 Oncorhynchus mykiss | reverse complement strand
CTCTATTTGGTGGCAGGTTGCAGGAATGGAGGCCACTGTGCTGTAAGTGGAACTGTAGCCACATGCCTAAACCTGATCCGCTGTGACTTCACTCTCAGTGTGTGTGTGTTAATACTGCATGACTGCAGAGTGACAGAGAGATGGTGTCAGCACTATAGAGGCATCGCTCAGTCTAGACACAAGGGGATGATGAGGAGAAAGCAACCAAGAAACCTTTTTCCATTATTTACATTTTCCACGTGTGTCCAATGCAGCCATTTGATCTCAATATCAAATCCTTTCTGGGTAACAATTAAGTACCTTACTGTGATTGTTTTCAATTGATTCTTAGCAAAGAACAATTTCTCCAGCAAGAATGTTGCTAGGACTGTCTGGGAGTGGTCTAATGGGGAGGAGAAAACTGAAAACTAGCTGTTATTGGAAGAGAGGTTCTTACTGGTCTCTTTCTTACTGGTCTATTAACTCATTTAATGCCTGGTGGAAAAAAATCTATCCTACCAAAACAGGCTGAAAAGGCCTTATCATCATTTTCACAATTTCACAGTATTATTCCAACCTCATAGTGTGGAAATATACTGAGTGTACAAAACATTAGGAACACCAGCTCTTTCCATGACATAGACTGACCGGGTGAATCCAGGTGAAAGCTATGATTCCTTATTGATGTCACTTGTTAAATCCACTTCAATTAGTGTAGATGAAGGGGAGGGTTAAAGAAGGATTTTAAGCCTTGAGACAATTGAGACATGGATTGTGTATGTGTTCCACTCAGAGGGTGAATTGGAAAAACAGAATATTGGAGTGCCTTTGAACAGGGTATGGTAGTAGGTGCCAGGCGTACTGTTTTGAGTGTGTCAAGAACTTCAATGTTGCTGGGTTTTTAACACTCAACAGTTTCCCTTGTGTATCAAGAATGGTCCAACACCCAAAGGACATCCAGCCAACTTGACACATCTGTGGGAAGCAATGGAGTCAAAATGGGCCAGCATCCCTGTGGAACGCTTTCGACACCTTGTAGAGTCCATGCCCTGAGGAACTGAGGCTGTTCTGAGGGCAAAAGGGGTCGTACAACTCAATATTAGGAAGGTTTTCCTAATGTTTTGTACACAGTGTATGTAAAACACTGGACAATCTCACTTTTTACTGCCTCAGGCCTTTAAAAAGAGCTGTCATTACACAATAAAAGGCTCGAAAACAACATCAAAACAACCCCATGTGATTCACCAGAAGATTCTGACAGGTGATAAACTGAGTGGTGTGCTGGAGAGTTGTCACGGTGTTGTGTTGTCTCTCTTGTCATGATGTGTGTTTTGTCCTATATTTTTATTTTTATCCCAGCCCCCGTCCCCGCGGGAGACCATTTGCCTTCTAGTAGGACGCCATTGTAAATAAGAATTTGTTCTTAACTGACTTTCCTAGTTAAATAAAGGCAAATAAAATCAAATTTTAAAAATGAATAGCACTGTCCTTTTCACTTACTATAGCTATTTTGCCAATAAAGAAAGTCCTGATGCCACAGGCTGGGGCATGATCCTCCTGATCCTGTAACAGGTACTACTATTATTATTGCGATACTCTACTGTATCGATGTTTCCCCCATCCCTACAGTTTATGTGTGTACTGTGTAGGGTGGCTGTTTGTAAGCTCAGGACAAGTAGTGTGTGTATCCTGGCCAGATGAGCCATGTGCTGCCATTTAGGAGTCAGAGAGGGACTCCCTGCTTTATTTGCATGCCTATTTTCCTATTAGGCCTTAGACTTTGGATTACACAACACACAAGATAGGTCCCAAACAAAAACACACTCCACTCTCCTTGAAAAAGACCTCCTAACACTGACCCCTGACCTCTCTACCTCTTCAGTGTGTCTGTGTGTAACAAACCAGACACTAGAACTGGCCCTGAGGAGACTAGCTAACGTGAACAATGAACAGCACACAGTAGAGTACAAAAACGTCAAAACCAGAAGGAACACTAGTTTTGACATCTGGTCATGTGCCAGAAATATTTTCAAATGTGAAGGTCCAGAGAGGTCAAGTGTGAACAAATCTGTTTCCTCTCACATGATATCACCCACATCAACCGTACATCACCTGAACAGGTAAATCTTGATTTCACCATACTATTTGGTAATTAGAAAATGTACCAGCTCATTGTCTTTGGCACATTGGCCACTTAGGTGTGGTTGTAAGATTGTTCTCAGGAACACCCAGCTATATACTCAGTTATGCATTAGAGAATGATTAATGGCCCCTGAGAAAAGGATGCAAGGTGGAATGATGACAATGTAACACAGCTGTCAAGAGAAGCACAACAAAAGTCCCCAGTCTAGGAAACGAATAGCTTCTACCCCCAAGCCATAAGGCTGCTAAATAATTAGTTAAATAGTTAACAAAATAGCTACCCGGACGATCTGCATTGACTGTTTTTGCTCTAACCTTTTTGTCTCATCACATACGCTGCTGCTACTGTTTCTTATCTGTCACTTTATTCCTAGTTGTGTACATACAGTATCTGCCTCGTACCCCTGCACATGGACTCAGTACTGGTACCACATGTACACTGAACAAAAATATAAACGCAATATAAAGTGTTGGTCCCGTGTTTCATGAGCTGAAATAAAAAAATGACGTACATTTTACATACACACAAAAAGCTTATTTCTCTCAAACGTTGTGCACTAATGTGTTTACATCCCTGTTAGGGAGCATTTCTCTTTTACCAAGATAATCCATTCACCTGACAGGTGTGGCATATCAAGAAGGTTATTAAACAGCATGATTATTACACAGGTGCACCTTGTGTTGGGAATAATAAAAGGACACTCTAAAATGTGCAGTTTTGTCTCACAACTAAATGCCACAGATGCCTCAAGTTTTGAGGGAGAGTGCAATTGGCAGGAATGTCCACCAGAGTTGCTGCCAGAGAATGTAATGTTAATTTCTCCACCATAAGCTGCCTCCAACATCGTTTCAGAGAATTTGGCAGTGCGTCCAGCTGACCTCAAAACTGGTTACCAAGTGTAACCACGCCAGCCCAGGACCTCCACATCCGGCTTCTTCACCTGCGGGATCGTCTGAGGGGTTTTTCTGTCTGTAATAAAGCCCTTTTGTTGGGGACAACTCATTCTGATTGGCTGGGCCTGGCCCCCTAGTGGGTGGACCTATGCCCTCCAAGGCCCACCAATGGCTGCACTCCTGCCCAGTCATGTGAAATCCATAGATTAGGGCCTCATTTATTTATTTCAATTGACTGATTACCTTATACGTACTGTAACTAAGTAAAATCTTTGAAATTGTTGCATGTCGCGTTTATATTTTTGTTCAGTATACATAGCCAAGTTATCATTACTCATTGTGCATTTATTATTACTTGAATTATTAATTGTTTAACTTTTCTATTTCTTCTCTATTTTCTTTCTCTCTGCATTGTTGGTCAGGGCCTGTAATGTAAGTAAGCATTTCACTATTTGTCTCCACCTGTTGTTTACGAAGCATGTGATGAATAAAATGTGATTTGATTCGATTTTTGTAGACAGTATAACCTATTAAAACTACGGCTGAACTCTTTGTCTTCCTCATAAGTGCTCCATTAGCTCACTTTTTGCAACCTTTTATAAGATAGCTGATATGGAAATATGATGAATTTTATGGTTGTGGCAACGTTATCTATTTTCTGTTATTAAGGAGCAGGTTTCAATAGAATATGGTACATTTTTCTGACAGAACAACTACACAGATCAAACAATCATCTAACATTTCACTCTCATCATCATCCTCCTCCTCCTCCCATTCCCCTCCTCCTCCTCCTTCTCCCTTCCCTTCTCTTCCTCCCCTCATCATCCTTCTCCCCTCCTCCTCCCACTCGTCCATATCCTTCTTCTACACCTCCTTTCCCTATCTAAATAAAACAATCATTATCATCTATCACCCCCCCCCCCCCTCCCCCCTCCCTCTCCTCTTTCCTCTCCAGTGAACCAGAGAGTGTGGAAAATAACCTTCTCACGCCAGGTCAGTCCAGGCCACCAACAGGATATAATTTCATACGAGGAAGTGAAACAGCTCTTAGATAATCAACAATACACACAATGCCTTATAAACGCTCTCACTACACTCTCAAACATGGATCCTTATCCAGGCTAACGGAGCCAATGACCTTCTCTAACAATACATTAGGAACTGACACATTTTTTGTTATTGTATTGCATTCGTTACAAAGTGATGAACAAAAACCTGGTTGGACCTAAGTACCCAGAAAGAACAGCGCAGGATGTCAGTGGCAAATAACTGCAGAGGTATGGAAGAAACCTTGAGAGGAACTAGACTCTAGAGAGAGGGAGCCCAACCTCAGCAGTAGTCTACACTTCATTATACAGGTGTGATTATGTATTTATAAGACATTGTATCATCAACATTATCCTTCTATAGACGCAGTCAGCTGAACTATGCCAATGTCCTATTGAAAGAGAAGTAACATACAAGTGCTTGAATTTTGAGTGGCATCAGAAAGCTATGCAGAAAGCAAGTAACGTTCGTTCAGCATCTTCATCTTGTACCTCTATCCTCTGCTCTGCTCAACAACTTTTAGACATGTTAGATAATAGTGACTTATTTTCAAGAATCCCTTTCAAGAATCCCTTCATCAATGTTGACAAAGAGACATCGCCTACGTGTAGGCTATATTTCGACATTGTCTGGATATATGTTTTGCAAGAGTAGGTGTAAAGCGCTAGTGTTCTCGGATTTGACATTACCTGAGTCGTCCGCAATCTGCAGTTAGACCTTGCTTCCTGTGTAGAAAGTTGAGCGACACTTTCCAATGTATTTTCTCCTAAAAGTCTGATGGTTTAGTCATTTCCCCAATAAGCAATGGTAAAAAAAACGGAGAAAAATAAGCGAATCTATTCTGTGAAGTCTTCCGTTCGGTAAGAAGAATGTAGTCAAACTTTATTTTTGGAGAAGTGGGTTTTCCAAAGCACGGCTGCCAGGCTTCGTTCAATCCGTCCTGTCCTCCACCCCGCGCCACGGTCCAGCCCCTCCTCTATCCGTGAAGAGGCAGGTCTCTCCTCGCCCGTTCACCGTCCACCGCGAGAGCCACAATAACACCGTCACGTGTTCACAGACCTGGATGAGATGGGAGAAATGACGCAACTTGATAGAACCCTTTTCATACACAGGTGAGGTTGTGATGAGTGGGAGTCTGTTTGCCATGTACATAGAATAGAATAGAATAGAATAGAATAGTATAATAGTATTGAATATAATAGGTTCCCTTATCACTGCCTTCTGAAGAGACAATAGTCTTTTGAAAATGTTAAAACTGTTCCCAAAAACGGTTGTTTTGTTACAGTAGCCTATTGCATGGTAAAATGGTAGCCTAATTAATAAGTAATAACATAAGAATTCATCTGTATGGAACAGTTTATTTCCATGGGTAGCTGGATGAGTATGCGATCCAAAACACTAAATATGCATGGGTAGTGAATTTTGCACTTTCTATTGCTCTGCTTGGCCTTCCATAAGGTCCACTATAAGTGACCAGTCTTGGAGCCTCCAACCCCCAACCATACTGAAAACAGATATCTTGCTGTTCTCCACTAACTTGTTGCTGCACTCGTGTATACAAGGTCATACTCGTACTAGTGCCCATAGCAACAGGGGAGGAAATGAAAGGGAGACCAAATGGAGTGCCCGCCTTTCCTGCTCTTTAGCCATTAACTAACATTGAGCAAATATTGAATGGAGAATATCTTTAGTTTAGGCTACAGCTCATCGGCAACAGCAACAGGAGCAGCAGTAAAACCATATATTAACATCAGCCTATGAGTATGCCTACAACGCATAGGGGGGCTGTGGAAACAGTTGAAGACCAGGCAGAGACCACTGCAGTGGTACCATTGTAACCCAAATTGGCTGCAGCAATTATTCAGCTGAGTTAATGAAGAAATGTGTGAAATGTATGGCAACACCAAAGGTGGTGGCTAAATGAAGATAGTTCACTCAGTCCGTGTACCATTGGAGAGAAAAAAACACAAATGCAATAGCAGCTGGGTCTGGTCTACTTAGTTTATTGACTTTTATTGAACCAGAAAAAAAAGTGAATGGGGTGTCTCGCTTCCTCTTCCATCTCTGACAACACTTAATTCATTAAGGTGATTAGACTTAACAAGGTCTGCCATCTGCAGGCAACATGATTCATATGCTACCTGTAGAATAATAGTTTTTTTGACCAGTCCAACATGTGCATATGATGACATATGACTGCATATACTGCATAATACATTGTTTTCTCAGAGGCTTCTCTTATACCCAGTATCTGAAAAATGAACTTTATAAATATTTTTGTTTAAAGACAAAACTACACTTTCATATGTTGTTAGTACAATCAGATTTGCCAACTCATTGTATGAGACACGTTCAATAGCAAAAAGTTTAGTTCAGCTACTCGTCATGAACTCGATTCAAGTGCAGGTATGTCAGATTGGTCTATACTGTCCCCCAGTGGTCATTAGATGACATCATATACTGGGATCAAATGCCCTAGCTGCAGATATAACCCCCATTTACCCAACACCGGTACAACCTTGAGTAAAGACCTTGAGTAAAAACTGAAATTTAGATCAGTTTAACTTCATCTTACATCCATTGACATGTTTTATTTTCTATTAAGGTTAAATAAATTAAATAAGACATGTTTATGTTATCCACATGTATTTGTCATACACTATTTAAAAAACACAGTTCTCTATTAGCCTGGGTCCCAGTTGGTTTCTGCATCAGCAAAATGTTGGTTTTGTTGACACATCCAATTTTTGTTACGAAGTCAACAATGTATGATGATATATTGTCATTCTGATTAAATGTACACGTTGAAAGACTTCACAGTATATTGTGGTTGTGGCATCTTCCAGACACATACATGAGTGTGCACCAATAATCAGATTTAACATCATTCTGTTACGCGGGGTTGAGCAGGTGAACAGGAGTGCAGACTCAGACGAGGAGACAGTGATGAGGTATTTATTGAAAAGTGATGGATGGGGGGGGGGGGGGGGGGGGGGCTTGTAGCAGGGAACCAGGAACTGAGGCTGCGGCTGGTGCAAAGGAAGCAGGGGCAGGGTAAGCAGGTCCGAGGCGGAATCCAAGGAAGCATTAGAGCGGAGGTCCAGGGCAGGGAAGCAGGACTTACGAGACAATGGGACTGGCGACAGGGACCGGAGTCAGAGCGAACTAAATTGTGGTGGAGAGAAAAGCAGGATCAGGTTAGGGAAACCAGGCACCACAAGATAATAAGCTCTATGCAGGCACAACTGGCTTGACCTGCAGACTGACTGAGCAGAGGCTATAATCTGACAGCATGGAAGTGGCAGGGCTGAGTATTTGTAGAGGTCTTGATTATGGAACAGGTTGCAGCTGGTGGGGATCTGCTCTGACTCCAGCACACCTGTCTCCACTCAAACAATCAGATACACCCACACAGAGGGAGACACAGGATGAGAAGTAGAGGGCGTGGCAGGGGCAGATGTAACACATTCAGTCTGGTAGAGGGTTGCGGTTAACTCTGCATCATTCAGTCAGGTAGAGGGTTGCGGTTAACTAGACATCATTCAGTCTGGTAGAGGGGTGCGGTTAACTCTGCATCATTCAGTCTGGTAGAGGGGTGCGGTTAACTCGGCATCCTTCTTTCAATAGCTAAGCGACAGGTAGCCTAGTGGTTAAGAGTGTTGGGCCAGTAACCCAAAAGGTTGTTGGTTTGAATCCCAGAGCCGACTAGGTGAAACATCTGTCACTGTGCCCTTGATCAAGGCACTTAACCCAAATTGCTCTAGATAAGCATGTCTGCTAAATGACTCAAATGTTAGCTGAGTTAACATGCAAGTCAGTAGGCTATTCTGTAGATGGTGTGAGGTGTATGAGTTATGGTCACAGCAGGAGGGCAGACTTATCGTGTGACTGTCCATCGTATGCTGGGGAAATAAGGTGACTCAGGCTTGAGCTGCGTGTGATAAGTGACATAGATTTTGGAGCGAGGTGATTTGCTCCATGCTATTGACCTGGAAGCTTTTTATCCTGCTGACCCCCTGTTGTCCCGTACTGCGCCAGTGGCAGGCCACAACCCCTGATCTCCCTCATTAGAGACTCTGAAAACAAACAGACAACTAAACAACAGTACAAAAGAGGATCCTGTGACAAACCCTCTGCCGTGGCTGGTTGTGTTGCATGAAATCACATCATGGGCTACGGTCATCCAGCACCAAACAGCAGGAGGCAGAGGACCAGGCATGGGAGGCACAAAGGACCCACAAGGACCCAGGCGCTGTGAATGGGATTGCTGACAACAAGCCCACAGATAATACTGTTCATTAGGGCATATGGACTAGAAGACGCATATGTGCCATCCAGCAGCATGGCATGGTCTACTCCCTTGTTACCCACCCCCCTACCCCAGCCCCCTCTCGTAGGCTAAAAGCCCCACTACCCATCTGGCCCTTGACCACCACTCTCAAAAACACTGGAAAGTCACAAAGCGTGTTTGGTTTGAGATGGTGCAATTGGTTCATTAACTTAATTGAAACAGTGTAAAAGCTATCCCTATCTCTCTTGGGATGCTGTACATTTTTATTCATAGAAGGCTGGAAAAGAAACCATTTCTCTCATTCTCAACTTTTCGTGTTCAGACTTATTTTAGACCTACAAGGCTTTTCTCATTGATCAGACAGCATGTTATAAGTGTATGGAATATATTGTGTATGAAATAGTTGACTTCTGACCTAAAGTTCACGTTTTTCATTCATGTAGGGGTAATCAGTTTTCAAGTAGTGGTAATCTCTACTTTAGACATGCACAATATGCCTTAGATGAACAGTGTTTTTCACTTTAAAATGAGGTGTGAGGCCTCAAGTGAAACTACAGTGATACATCATTGTGAGTGCATTGTTATAATATTTGCTTTATTTGTGTGTAAGCATGCAGAAAGAGAAAGTATGCACAAACAGCAAACAGGTTAGAGGTTACTTAATGTATGTCAATAGTGGAGATTATGGGCCTAATGAAATGCATAAATACTCCAGGGGCTTGAAAACCGTTTTCATTCAGCACAGCAGCAAAGCCTAATCATGTAGTCAGGAAATCTCCACTTTGCAGCAGCTTTGCAGACCTAAAAATAAACAAACAATGAAAGCAAGGCCACATAAGAAATAGAAGTCAACCAATACTCAATAGAAGGTGAAACGGATCTATTAAATCTACCATGGTTTACTTTCCTAGAGAGGCATCTTCTGGTTAAGAGGAAATTATGTAGCCTAATGAATGTGTCATTAACTATTTAATATGTCTTGTGATTTGCATACAGTTAGTTTCAGGAAGGCGTAATACCAGTAACACCCAGACATTGTTGTGACAAAACACCAGACTAGAATGGGTTGCTGTTAACAAACTATTCAGTGACCACATCTCAATGGTCAATTAAAATACAAACTATTCACCATGACCATACAAAACAATCTTTATTACTCAGACATAAACAACCCAGAGAAAGAAAGCTGTGATATGATATATGTTGAAAGTTGCTTGATTTAGCTGTTGATACTTTGTATCAAATCAGATTTCCACAGACAGAGAAATCCAATAATACTTATTGTCTATAGGCCTATTGATCCCTGACCAAAACTAATAACCATGTCCTGCAAAAATGTTATTCAATTATTCATACATTTTATGAGCTAAGTGAGCTACATTGTAAGTGCCCTAGCCATATCAAGTCAATCGTTATTTGTCACATGCACCGAATACAACAAGTGCAGACCTTACCGTGAAATGAAATACAAGTTAAGGGCTTGTATTTACCGTGAAATACAAGCCCTTAACCAATAGTGCAGTTCAAGAAGAGTTAAGAAGATATTTACCAAGTAGACTAAAATAAAAAATAATAAAAAGTAACACAATAAAATAACAATAACGAGGATATATACAGGGGTACCGGTACCGAGTCAATGTGCGGGGTATAGATTAGTTGAGGTAATTTTTATATGTAGGTCGGGGTGAAGTGACTATGCATAGATAATAAACAGCGAGTAGCAGGGGGGGGGGGGGGTCAATGTAAATAGAAATAGTCCGGTGGCCATTTAGTAAATTGTTCAGCAAAGTTGTTCGGAAAGTATTCTGACCCCTTGAGTTTTTCCACAATTTGCTTACGTTACAGCCTTACTTAAGAATGTATTACTTTTTTTGCTACATCAATCTACACATAATATCCCATAATGACAAAGTGAAAAGAGGTTTTTATATATTTTTGCAAATGTATTAAAAACTGAAATATCACATTTACATAAGTATTCAGACCCTTTGCTATGAGACTCTAAATTGAGCTCAGGTGCATCCTGTTTCCATTGATCATCCTTGAGATGTTTCTACAACTTGATTAAAGTCCACCTGTGGTAAATTCTATTGATTGGACATGATTTGGAAAGGCACACACCTATCTATATAAGGTTCCACAGTTGACAGTGCAAGTCAGAGCCAAAACCAAGCCATAAGGTCGAAGGAATTGTCCGTATAGCTCCAAGACCGGATTGTGTTGAGGCACAGATCTGGGGAAGGGACCCAACAAATGTGTGCAGCATTGAAGGTCCCAAAGAACACAGTGGCCTCCATCATTCTTAAATGGAAGAAGTTTGGAACCACCAAGACTCTTCCTACAGCTGGCCATTTGGCCAAACTGAGCAATCAGGTGAGAAGGGCCTTGGTCAGGGAGGTGACCAAGAACCTGATGGTCACACTGATAAAGCTCTAGAGTTGCTCTGTGGAGATGGGAGAACCTTCCAGAAGAACAACCATCTCTGCAGCACTCCACCAATCAGGCTTTTATGGTGGACTGGCCAGATGGTAGTGGCCAGACAGAAACCACTCCTCAGTAAAAGGCACATGACAGCCTACTCAGAGTTTGCCAAAAGGCACCTAAAGACTCTCAGACCATGAGAAACATGATAATCTTGTCTGATTAAACCAAGATTTAACTCTTTGGCCTGAATGCCAAGCGTCATGTTTGGAGGAAACCTGGCACCATCCCTACGGTGAAGCATGGTGGTGGCAGCACAACCTGCTTTAGAGCGTTCAGGACCTCAGACTGAGACGAAGGTTCACCTTCCAACAGGACAAAGACCCTAAACACACAGCCAAGACAACACAGGTGTGGCTTCGGGACAAGTCTTAATGTCCTTGAGTGGCCCAGCCAGAGCCTGGACTTGAACACTGATCGAACATCTCTGGAGAGACCTGAAAATAGCTGTGCATCCAGCCTGACAGGGCTTGAGAGGATCTGCAGAAAGAATGGGAGAAACTTTCCAAATACAGGTATGCCAAGCTTGTAGCGCCATACCCAAGAAGACTCAAGGCTGTAATCGCTGCCAAATGCATAGTAAATACTAGCGGTTGGAATAGAGAGATGTGCCCCAAATTCCCTGATCCGGACAGGGGTCTGGCTGTAAAAACACCTAGACAAAAACAAAAGTGAACAGTGGTTAATTTAAGCATACACTCTAAGGCAGGACTTGACAGATTAGAGAGAAATATTTGTCATATCCCCCTAAATCAGATGAGCATTTTGCAACTTTGACCAGTGAAGGGGAACCTCTGACCGCCTCAAACAAATGCGTAATTCCAGATTATTCAAGCAGAAATGACACACTTCAAATGGCGAGATGAACAGATTTTGCAGCACAAAGGAAACACTTAAAAAATAGCAAGCTAGGTCAATGCATGTTTTTAATTTGATCTGAATGGTACCATATACATTTATACATACTGTACCTTTCCCACTCCATTTTAGAATGAAATTAGCAACATAACATTTAACAAATCAAAGATTAAATAAACGCCTACCACACTTCTGCCTGGTTCTATTTCCTTGATAAATTTAATAATGAAACATTTCATTTGATACATGTAGTTCAAGGAAAATATGCCATTATTGTTCTAAAGAACCTGTGGACTTGGAAAAATAACTTTGCATGAACCAACTTTTAGCATTTGACCAAACTGTGATCTCTAGTCTCACAGCAGTGTAACCGGTGTGAGTGTAGCCCAATCTATTATTCAACATTTTGTATTAAAAGGGATTAAACAAACACTGCAAAATGTCATGGTAACTTTAATTCAACATGATTCAGGTTTTTAGCACTGACACAGGTAAAAACACAGGTCCCCAAGGCTTCAACGATTTTGATGCATAGGCCTACATGGGGCCTTTTGGAAATATCAATATTCTACCCACATTTTTAGTCCGTAGCCTGTATCTAATTTAGAGGTGGAGTTATTTTAGTGTAATTCATTTAACCAATTCACCCATTAATTTAAGTTAAAATACAAAAATATGTTTTAATAGGTCTTTCACTAGAATAAATAATTGTTTTCTGAATAGCATCGTTCACCCATACCTTTACAATTAAATCTGTCACATGTGGAGAAAAAAAAAACATTGATCTGAAGAAACTGCTCATGCGCGAGAAACATCAAAACAAGCTCAAAGCCAGCTGTCAAATCGTTGCAACACCGGCGAACATTACACAATGTGTTACTAGGTAAGATATCATTATGTATTATTGTGACTCACCTTACTACGGTTTCATTTGTGCTTGTAATCAGTACGTTAGTTTGCTTGTAAGGGATTCTGATGGGTCTGTTAGCTAGCTAACCATGCTAGCTAGCTAACACTAAGACCGAAGTACTTCAGACTTGGTTAGCTAGTTAGCTCTCGTTCACCCAAGAGGGCATACCTTGGGCTAGTTAACAATAACGTTAGCTAGACAGTTGGGGTTCGTAAGTCGGACAGAATTTGGTTGAAGGTTCAAGAATTAGCTAGCTAGCTCTTTTAAAACGAGCAAGTTGCATAGACAATGCTAGTCTCAACTGACGCTGAATACAAGCCTTCGAACTTGTTTGTGCACGCATGTTGTTATTTAGGAATGATCATTGTCTGTTAACTTACAACCCCACTCTCTCCTGTTGGATTTATGCATAACATCACTAACGTTACCCATTTTTTTTTATTTGAATTGTTGACACTTATTGTTTAAAAGGTATATACACAGCACACAGACAGTAGTAATTCATGATTGTTGTGGTATTAAATATTTATTTTTTTTACAAAAGAGATCAGCTTTACATGCTTAAATTGATGACATAGGCACACAGTAACTTGTATTAACGTTACAACATTCTGATATTGCTTTTGTATCCATTCAAGGCTTTTAGACGCATCTTCTATTGGAGACCGGATGTGGTGATCAAAGCGTTTTATTTACCAGATAGATCAAATCCACCCAGCGCAGAGTTGACCCTCTGACTCACTGTGTCACTGCCTCGGTCATGGACACCGGTTCAGTAGCAGGTAGGACCAGTTCGGTCTCCGAAGAGATGGAGGGGATATGTGTGATGCCAGATATGAGCAACATCAAGTCGGAACACCCAGGTGGGAGTGTGGACGACACAGGTGCACAGAACGTGGCCATGGGGATCAAGTTCATCCTGCCCAACCGCTTTGATATGAACGTGTGCTCAAGGTTCGTCAAGTCGCTCAATGAGGAGGACAGCAAAAACATCCAGGACCAGGTCAATTCCGACTTGGAGGTGGCGTCTGTTTTATTTAAAGGTACCAACTGACTACCAAGTGTTGATGCACTCTTTATTTGTATTACAATGTGATTTCCATATTTGACCCCAGAAAATCAGGAGATATTTTGCTCCTCAATTGAGCTGAGCTGATGGTTGATGCTATATCTCTTTTGCCTCTTTCAGCCGAGTGTAATATTCAGACGTCGCCCTCACCAGGGATACAAGTGCGTCATGTTTACACCCCATCCACCACCAAACACTTCTCCCCCATCAAACAGTCGACAACACTCACCAACAAGCACCGTGGAAACGAGGTGTCCTCCACTCCTCTTCTGGTCCACTGTAAGTACCTGAGCTCATCCTAAACTAAAAAAGTTTGTCACATGTCACTTACCCTCTTAAACATAGACTACAACCTAAAATGTACTCGACTCTAACATTGAATTATGGCTGCTTGACCTCTGACATGTGACTTATGCCTTCTTTCCAGCCCTGTCCATTCACCAGCTGGCAGCACAGGGAGAAATGGTGTTCTTGGCCAGCAGGATTGAACAAGGTGGCAATGTCCCTCATGGTGGAGTTGTATTTATATCTGTTTGTTAATGGTATATTGATGTTGGGTTCGTTACAACCATGAACAGTCACATAATTAACAGTTGGTAAGATAAGAATAACATTTACTCAAATGTCTATAAAGGGCTTCACAGGTTGACTAGAAATATGTGAAACATGTTACTGACCGCTTTGATGTTTGTATCGCTGTAGAGACGGTGATTAACCTGCAGGATGAGGAAGGCTTCACCCCCCTGATGTGGGCCGCAGCACACGGACAGATAGCTGTCGTAGAGTTCCTGCTCCAGAACGTAAGAACAACAACATGTTGAGACATGCACTATACACTACCGTTCAAAGGTTTGGGGTCACTTAGAAATGTCCTTGTTTTTGAAAGAAAAGCACTTTTTTTCTTTCCATTAAAATAACATAAAATTGATCAGAAATACAGTGTAGATATTGTTAATGTTGTAAATGACTATTGTAGCTGGAAATTGCTTTTTTTTAATGGAATTTCTACATCGGTGTACAGAGGCCCATTATCAGCAATCATCCTGTGTTCCAATGGCATGTTGTGTTAACTAATGAAATGTTATAATTTTAAAAGGCTAATTGATCATTAGAAAACCAAAGAGGACAAGTACATTCGTGTCTAGTTTGAGAATCGGACGCCTCACAAGTCCTCAACTGGCAGCTTCATTAAATTGTACCTGCAAAACACCAGTCTCAACGTCAACAGTGAAGAGGTGACTCCTGGATGCTGGCCTTCTAGGCAGAGTTGCAAAGAACAGCTCTAGTTCACCCAAGAGCAGGCCTATCTTGGGCTAGCTAACAATAACGTTAGCTAGACAGTTGAGTTTCATCTTTATTATTTCCTTAGACGTATTAGCTAACTATCAGTAATCGTAAGTCTGACAGGGATGCTGGCCTTCTAGGCAGAGTTGCAAAGAAAAAGCCCAATCTGACTGGCCAATAAAAAGAGAAGATTAAGATGGGCAAAAGAACAAACACTGGACAGAGGAACTCTGCCTAGAAAGCCAGCATCCCGGAGTCGCCTCTTCACTGACGTTGAGACTGGTGTTTTGCGGGTACTATTTAATGAAGCTACTCCCTTCACAGAAAAGCGCAAATTGGCCTTAACCAGAATAGAAAGAGGAGTGGGAGGCTCTGGTGCACAACTGAGCAAGAGGACAAGTACATTAGTGTCTAGTTTGAGAAACCAATGCCTCACAAGTCCTCAACTGGCAGCTTCATTAAATGGAACCTGCAAAACACCAGTCTCTGTTTCTGGACATTTTGAGCCTGTAATTGAACTCACAAATGCTGATGCTCCAGGTACTCAACTAGCCTAAAGGACAGTTTTATTGAATCTTCAATCAGAAACAACAGTTTTAAGCTGTGCTAACATAATTGCAAAAGGGTTTTCTAATGATCAATTAGCCTTTTAAAATGATAAACATGGATTAGATAACACAACATGCCATTGGAACACAGGAGTGATGGTTGCTGATAATGGGCCTCTGTACGCCCATGTAGATATTCCATAAAAATATCTGCCGTTTCCAGCTGCAATTGTCATTTACAACATTAACAATATATACACTGTATTTCTGATCAATTTGATGTTATTTTAATGGACAAAAAAATAGCTTTTCTTTCAAAAACAAGGACATTTCTAAGTGACCTCCAACTTTTGAAGTGGTGTATATACAGTGGTGTATATACAAAAGTATGTGGACACCCCTTCAAATGAGTGGATTTGGCTATTTCAGCCACACCCGTTGCTGACAGGTGTATAAAATGGAGCACACAGCCATGCAATCTCCATTGACAACATTGGCAGTAGAATTACCTTACTGAACAGCTCAGTGACATTCACTAGAGCTGCCCTGGTCAACTAAGTGCTGTTATTGTGAAGTGGAAAGTCTAGGAGTAACAACTGATCAGCCGCAAAGTGGTAGACCACACAAGCTCACAGAGTGGGACCGCCTAGTGCTGAAGCACGTAAAAATTGTTTATCCTCGTTTGCAACACTCACTACCGAGTTCCAAACTGCCTCTGGAAGCAACGTCAGCACAAGAACTGTTCGTCGGGAGCTTCATGAAATGGGTTTCCATGGCTGAGCAGCCACACAAGCCTAAGATCACCATGCACAATGGCAAGTGTCGGATGGAGTGGTGTAAAGCTTGCCACCATTGGACTCTGGCGCAGTCATCTGGCAGTCCGATGGACGAATCTTGGTTTGGCGAATGCCAGGAGAATGCATAGTGCCAACTGTA
Organism: Oncorhynchus mykiss; assembly: GCF_013265735.2. Taxonomy (NCBI): domain Eukaryota; kingdom Metazoa; phylum Chordata; class Actinopteri; order Salmoniformes; family Salmonidae; genus Oncorhynchus; species Oncorhynchus mykiss. The sequence goes on along the minus strand of NC_048569.1, from coordinate 18,055,951 downwards.
AAGTTTGGTGGAGGAGAACTAATGGTCTGTGGCTGTTTTTCATGGTTCGGGCTTGGCCCCTTAGTTCCAGTGAAGGGAAATTGTAACGCTACAGCATACAATGACATTCTAGACGATTCTGTGCTTCCAACTTTGTGGCAACAGTTTGGGGAAGGCCCTTTACTGTTTCAGCATGACAATCCCCCAGTACCAAAAGCGAGGTCCATACAGAAATAGTTTGTCAAGATTGGTGTGGAAGAACTTGACTGGCCTGCACAGAGTCATAACCTCAACCCCATCAAACACCTTTGGGATGGATTGGAACGTTGACTGCGAGCCAGACCTAGTACCCCAACATCAGTGCCTGACCTCACTAATGCTTGTGGTGAATGGAAGCAAGTCTGCTGCAATGTTCCAACTTCTAGTGGAAAGCCTCTTCGCGGCTGTTATAGCTGCGAAGAGGGGACCAACTCCATATTAATGCCTATGATTTTGGAATGAAATTTTGGGCAAGCAGGTGTCCACATACTTTTGGTGATGTAGTGTAACAACCCAGCAATTGACTATTTCAGAGATATGCAGCATACAGTCAGATACTGTTACCTAAAATGTACATAAGACAGGAAAACACCACAAATAACATTAACATACTGTATACCGTATGTATTGTTGAATCCGTTTAGCCCAGATGCTTTTCTCACCAATGGTCTCTTCCATGTCCTCTTCCTTTAGGGAGCGGACCCCAACCTGTTGGCTAAAGGCAGAGAGAGCGCTCTGTCTCTGGCCTGCAGCAAGGGATACACAGACATCGTGAAGATGCTCATCGACTGTGGGGTGGATGTCAATGAATATGACTGGGTAGGAATGTTACATCAGGATTTTCATCTGTATTCTTGTGTATGGCTTAATTGTAATGTACAGTATGTCAAACCAATCATAGAGCAACATTTGTTCCTGTTGAAGATTTTACTCTTACGGTTTCAGAATGGAGGGGTTCCCGTTCTCTACGCTGTCCATGGAAACCATTTGCGTTGTGTGGAAATTCTCCTAGGTAAGAACTGCCTGACTGAGGGGCTGGAGCATGTACAGTAAGAAACGAACCCCAGACTGACCTTCCATTCAGCAGACATACTGTACTAACCAACCGCATTGGTGGCAACTGTCACTTTCTAGATGATGATTCTATGACTTTTATTAACTGAGACAATATGTTGTGTTAAAAGCTTGGTCTGCACTGATTTTGATGAGATATGTTGCTTATATTTAGGCTGTGTTGATCCAGGCAGGTCTGTAATCTGACATCTTCCATCCTTTCCTGTCACAGAAAGTGGCGCCGACCCCACCATTGAGTCTGACTCTGGCTTCAACGCTATGGATATGGCTGTGGCAATGGGCCATAGGAATGGTATACAAATATGCATCTCATACAGATCATATTTAGGCTATATACTTCTCATCATGAAGAACAAGTTCAAATATCATGACTAAAGAGGTCTTGTAGTCTAGCCATACATACATAAAGTGGAAATATAGCATTTATTTATTTGTGTTATGCCCGGTCTACTTTCATGAAGATATTGTGCAGCGAGATTACTATCTTGGAATATGTTTAAAGAAATACAAGGGTATTTGGTGAGTTCCTTCTAGTCCGTGTATAACAGGAATCCCCCCCCCCCCCCCCCCCCCCCCCTTCCACATCCCCTCTTCCACAATCAGATTTCTGTGTTTTGATACAATTATGCAAATGAAGCCATCTTAGCAGGATCTCCTCTGATTCTAACAGTCTGGTCCACTGGTTCCACTAGGATCAGAAGTAAACTTTTTTTTATAGTGCTGTGTATGCCAAGGATAAACATGTAATCTGTTATGGTATCAGATCCCACTTTACAAACCATGCTCAAAATAAGCCCAGTAGCTGTTAAGATTTCATGACTTGGATGTTTGTCCTATGGTATGAACAGTATGAACGTTTAAAATGCTGGTATTTTGGCACTGTAATTCAATGATATTTTCTCAGTTTGAGGATAGCTTTAACTAACTAGCATTCCTATTTACATTTAATGAACCCTACCAGATACTTGCCTTTTTTGTTTGCTCAATACTCACCAAACTTTCAGACATTTGCTTTTAATTTTTTCTAACTTCTAAAACCTCAATCTTTGCATGATATCTCTGTGCAGTAGTAGGCTATGGCTGAAACATGTCTCTCTTCTCTGACCAGTTCAACAGGTGATGGAGGCCCACCTACTGAAGCTGCTGATGGGGATCAGAGAGTAACCCTTTAACCTGGGGCACAAGAGGGACTGCCTGTGAAGGGAAATACAGTGGACACCATAAAGAAATAAGGCTGAGGATGAATGTGGATCATGTTGAGACTTCTCTGTTAGGGTGAAGTACAGGTGTGAATGGTTTTGATGAAGCATGTTAGTATTTATGGAGACATGCAACTCAAATGTGTCAGTTTCAGGCCACCGTTCTGGGTAGATGCCCTTTTCTTTGAGTTTAGTTTGTTATGATGTAAATAAGTTTTGAGCCAAATGCTAATGTAAAAGTAGTGCTTAAACCCTGCTCTAATCATGCATTAATATCAATGGAAGATTTTTGTGAAAGTTAAAGTGCACAATTTTCATTTGAGAATTTTGCTCCTCAAGTAACGGGTAAACACTATAAAGTTGGGATGAAATTAAGTAGGTCAAATGGATTGCTTTGGGAAAAATGTGTGGATGCTTCTGTAGGTAGAATGTTTGAATTTGTTTTTTTTTATGACTGACTTACATTGGAGGAAATGAGTTGTTTTCAAGTAAAAAAGAAACCGCACACTGCTCTTGATAGTATCACTGATATTTAATAAGCTTACGTATCGGCCTCACGGCCCTAGTCAGAGCTTTTGTTATTTTATTTTAAATTAGCACCCTTATGTAGACCTAGCCCCACCCACATCCGTTCCACACATCAAAATGGGTTGGAGGCGAAGGAAAAACAAATAAATGCTACCAAATATAACAATGTGCATTTCATCAATATTACATCTTAAACACGTCTGTAAAACCACAATGAGGACATAGCAAGTTTTCATTAATCATTGGGTACATCGTAGGAAAAACATCAATCTTAAATAGGCACATAATTCATGTTCAAATTCATAACATACATAGGCATTTCATCATTAAGTCCTTTAGGAAATAATGTCTGGAAGGTGAAAATCCAAAAACATTCTCTTTTACTCAGAGTATTATTAATATCACCTTCCCTGTCTGATATCTTAACTTTCTCTATGCCACAAAATCTAAAGGTAGAAAGGTAATTAAAGTGTACTGCGACTGGATAATGCCTGTCGTTTCTACTGATTGAACTTCTATGTTCACTAATTCTCTGTTTGAGAGAGCGGGAAGTTTTACGACATAGCAGAGCCCACGTGGACATTTAATAATGTAAATAACATGGGTGGTGGAACACATAATAATGTCATTTATTTGGAACTGTTTTCCTGTGTGTGGGTGGCAGAAATATTCACACTTCATCATATTGTTGCACTGTGCGCATCCTCTGCAATCAAAATGGTAAAAAAGAAACAGCTTAACAAGCGCACTTTCTCAAGCCAAAATGTTGCTAGGACTGTCTGGGAGTAATCTACGTGGGGAGGGGGAAACAAGACGTTATTGGCAGAGAGGTTTGGAACTACTTCTTATTCCATTAATGGATTTACTGCCTGGTGATGTCATAGGCAGGCAAAAACTCCATCCCACCAAAACAGGCTGAAATTTCAGGTAGTCTTTTCAAACAACTCTTACACTACAATTGCAGAATTTTCACAGTATTATTCCAACCTCAATGTGGAAAGATATATTAAACACATGAAAATAGTAATGCATCATAGCTACAATAAAGACTACAGTAAGAAGATGGGCAGATACTGGTTCTCCGATAAAATCCTTGATACCACTTGGCTACCTAAACTCATGCGCAGAAACACGTTATTGGGTTGTGCCTCGCGCAAGTGCATGCCGTCAAGTCAAAGGCTCTCAAATAAAATTGTATTGGTCACATGCACATAATGCTTGTGTTCATAGCTCCAGTGCAGTAGTATCTAACAAAACAAAGTTGCTTTGGAGCTAGCAGAGCTGCCATGTCTGTCGTCATCTCCTTGTTTTTTACGAAAATGAAAACATGTCAGTTTGTCACTTTTTTAAAATTTATTATTTTACCTTTATTTAACTAGGCAAGTCAGTTAAGAACACATTCTTATTTTCAATGACGGCCAAGGAACAGTGGGTTAACTGCCTGTTCAGGGGCAGAACGACAGATTTGTACATTGTCAGCTCGGGGATTTGAACTTGCAACCTTCCGGTTACTAGTCCGACGCTCTTACCACTAGGCCTGAACGTACTTTGGTGCGAAAATTGCAAATCAATCCCAGTACTTTACCGAGGATGGGGTAATAACATGTTCAAATACTTTAAACAATGTCTCGATTCTAGGTTGTGCCTTTAAATTGTGAAAATTAACGAAGGAAGAATTTGTGATTTCTCTCATTGACTTCTCAAACCCCTGCCTTGTCAAGCGTTCCCGGAAGTCTCGTGATGTTGCACCTCGGTTTATAAACTCAATGTACTAGATAGGGGATAACACACTATTACATTTCATAACATTTAAACTATTACCTGCACTCCAGATCGTCCAATCAGTCAATATATGTTATGGGCATATTTGTCTAGAACACATTAATCTGTTTATATCAAGACAAAGTATATATTACGCTTAGATGTGCTCAATCTAAACTGCACCAAATTATTCAATTTAATTTCCCCTTCAAATACCATCTCGGGTCGTTGTTGGCATACCAACGTAATCTGCACTCACTCTGGACAGAGACAACTGTAAACTGAACTCTTGAGATACTCTTAAATGTGTTTAGGCGATTATACAGCAAGCAAGTTACATAACATGCAGATTTTGACTTACAGTTGAAGTGGGAAGTTTACATACACTTAGGGGGAGTCATTAAAACTCGTTTATCAACCATTCCACAAATTTCTTGTTAACAAACTATAGTTTTGGCAAGTCGGTTGGGACATCTACTTTGCGCATGACACAAGTAATTTTTCCAATAATTGTTTACAGAGATTATTTCACTATATAATAATTCACTATAATTCACTGTATCAGAATTCCAGTGGGTCAAAAGTTTACATACACTAAGTTAACTGTGCCTTTAAACAGCTTGTAAAATTCCAGAAAATGTCATGGCTTTAGAAGATTCTGATTCTGACACCATTTGAGTCAATTGGAGGTGTATTTCAAGGCCTACCTTCAAACTAAGTGCCTCTTTGCTTGACATCATGGGAAATCAAGACCTTAGAAAAAAATTGGAGACCTCCACAAGTCTGGTTCATCCTTGGGAGCAATTTCCAAACACCTGTAGGTATCACGTTCATCTGTACAAACAATAAGTACGCAAGTATAAACACCATGGTACCACGCAGCCGTCATGCCGCTCAGGAAGGAGACCTGTTCTGTCTCCTAGAGATGAACGTACTTTGGTGTGAAAAGTGCAAATCAATCCCAGAACAGCAAAGGACCTTGTGAAGATGCTGGAGGAAACCGGTACAAAAGTATCTATATCCACAGTAAAACGAGTCCTATATTGACATAAACTGAAAGGCCGCTCAGCAAGGAAGAAGCCACTGCTCCAAAACCGCCATAAAAAGCCGGACTACGGTTTGCAACTCTACATGGGGACAAAGATCATACTTTTTGTCCTCTGGTCTGATGAAAGAAAAATAGAACTGTTTGGCCATAATGACCATTGACCATATGTTTGGAGGAAAAGGGGGAGGCTTGCAAGCCGAAGAACACCATCCCAAACGTGAAGCACGGGGGTGGCAGCATCATGTTGTGGGGGTGCTTTGCTGCAGGAGGGACTGGTGCACTTCACAAAATAGATGGCATCATGGGTGAGGAAAATGATGTGGATATATTGAAGCAACATCTTAAGACATCAGTCATAAAGTCAAAGCTTGGTCGTAAATGGGTCTTCCAAATGGACAATGACCCCAAGCATACTTCCAAAATTGGAAGCATACAACAAAGTCAATGTATTGGAGTGGCCATCACAAAGCCCTGACCTCAATCCTATAGAACATTTGTGGACAGAACTGAAAAAGCATGTGCGAGCAAGGAGGCCTACCAACCTGATTCAGTTACACCAGCTCTGTCAGGAGGAATGGGCCAAAATTCACCCAACTTATTGTGGGAAGCTTGTGGAAGGCTACCTGAAACGTTTGACCCAAGTTAAACAATTTAAAGGCAATGCTACCAAATACTAATTGAGTGTATGTAAACTTCTGACCCACTGGGAATGTGATGAAATAAATAAAAGCTGAAATAAATCATTCTCTCTACTATTATTTTGACATTTCACATTCTTAAAATAAAGTGGTGATCCTAACTGACCTAAGACAGGGCATTTTTACTAGGATTAAATGTCAAGAATTGTGAAAATTTGAGTTTAAATGTATTTGGCTAAGGTGTATGTAAACTTCCGACTTCAACTGTAGGTATTATAGTGTGTAGATACATTAGCTAGGTTTTGTAGTCGACTTGAATTGCAATGGATTTCCATAAAGACTTTGTTGCTACCAATATTATAACGACAAATTGAAACATTTCACAAAAAATATTGTTTTCACAGTGGTATCTAACACTATTATAGGAATTAGTGGCTTGGTTTATCCATTTTACCAAGTGTAATGCACAGATGCAAGTCATTTGGACAGTTGACAAAGGGCCTTTTGAAGGTAGACTACATGGTCAAACGTGGACACCTGCTTGTCGAACATCTCATTTGAAAAGCATGGGCATTAATATGGAGTTGGTCCCCCCTTTGCTGGTCTAAAAGCCTTCAACAATACATGTACTGTATACAGTATGTTAATGTTATTTATGGTGTTTTCCTGTCTTATGTACTATGTGCACTTTAGGTAACAGTAGCTGACTGTTTGCTGCATATCTCTGAAATAAAGTAATTTGCTGGGTTGTTAGACTACATGACCAAAAGTATGTGGACACCTGCTAGCTGAAAATCTCATTCCAAAATCATGGGCATTAATATGGAGTTGGTCCCCCCTTTGCTTCTATAACAGCCTCCACTCTTCTGGGAAGGCTTTCCACTAGATGTTGGAACATTGCTGCAAAGACTTGCTTCCATTCAGCCACGAGCATCAGTGAGGTCAGGCACTGATGTCGGGCGAGTAGGCCTGGCTCGCAGTCAGCGTTCCAATTCATCCCAAAAGGTGTTTGATGGGGTTGAGGTCAGGGCTCTTGTCTTTATGTTATAGCGATAACATTTATCTTCAATGGAACTAAGGAGCCCAAAACATGAAAAACTGCACCAGACCATTATTCCTCCTCAAACTACACAGTTGGCACTAAGCATTCAGGCAGGTAGCGTTCTCCTGGCATCCCCCAAATACAGATTTGTCCGTCAGACTGCCAGTTGGTAAAACTCGATTCATCATTCCAGAGAACGCGTTTCCACTGTTCGAGTCCAATGACGGCGAGCTTTACACCAATCCAGCTGACGCTTGGCATTGCACATGGTGATCTTAGGCTTATGTGTGGCAGCTCGGCCATGGAAACCCATTTCATGAAACTCCCAACAAACGGTTATTGTGCTAATTATGCTTCTATAAGACATTTGGAATGCTGTAGTGAGTGTTGCAACAGAGAACAGACGATTTTTAGGTGCTTCAGCACACAGCGGTCCCGTTCTGTGAGCTTGTGTGGTCTATCACTTCATGGCTGAGCAGTTGTTGCTCCTAGACGTTTCCACTTCACAGTAACACCACTTATTGTTGACTGGGGCAGCTCTAGCAGGACAGAAATTTGACAAACTGACTTGTTGGAAAGGTGGCATCTTATGACAGTGCCACGTTTAAAGTCACTGAGCTCTTCAATACGGGCTATTCTACTGTCAATGTTTGTCTATGGATATTGCATATCTGTGTGCTCAAGTTTATACACCTGTTAGTAACAGGTGTGGCTAAAATACCCAAATCCACTAATTTGAAGGTGTGTCCACATCATTGTGTCATACTTACCAGCATTAGTCAAGATAGCAGTCATGGTCAACGCTACCCCATGTCAGCTCGAGCATAAATTACCTTTAAAACTTCAGTGTCGTCTGTCCAGTGTGCTGCTCTATAGCATGCTTTACATCAAATCGTGGCTTTAGGGTGCAACTAAAAAAGTAAACAGTATGTTCATTTAAAATATACAACTGATAAGAAGAATCACCTTTGTCCCCTTATTTCAAGTAATCAGATAAAACACCACAATTCTCTTAGTTGACAATAGCAAAATGTTTATTCCAGATATTATGGTTTCAGCCAGACTGCAAAGAAATAAGGTTCAGTAACATGGAGGAAACTGCTGAAGACCTCGAACCCCAGAGAGACAACATACAGTAACGTACATACAATCTCTCACTGACTCTCAAACTGGACACGGCCAGCAGTGCACAAAATAGCATTTGGAGAATCGGGTGGCAAGAAAGAAAAATAACGCCTTGTGCCCACCCCACGGCCTAGTCAAGTCCTGTTGAGACTCTCCTGAAGGTCTGTTGTTTCCTTTAGTTTGCCTCATCCTTGGAAGCCTCGTCAAAATTCTCCACCAGATCTGAAACAACAAGCCAACTTGTCAGTCAGGGAAAGAAACAAGCAGTACTCTCTCCAAACATACATGCCTCCATCAGTCTTTCCACTGGTCTCAGTCCACTTAAGAAAAAATGTGTTTTACCTAAAAACATGACCCCAGGTATAATTTCTACCCCCCCCCCCCCCCCCCCCCCAATAACCTGATAAATCTGTCGGGTCCATATTTGGCTCAGTGGGGTCGAGGGTTATAATTGAAACAATTCTAAAAGGTCTGCATATAATTTAAAGTGGGGGTGGGAAACTAAACTCCGTTAATGATATGATGGCATAGACCATTAACCCCGCGTCATCGGGCTTCAACCGCTCCTCACTCTGAATTAGAGTAATTGTTTGTTACATTTGTGAAAACGTTTGGTTACGAGAAAAGGAGAGCCTTGGGAAAAGCTGTGGGTAACTAATGGCAACCTCATGTGTATGGACCATTTTTCTCCACAAAGAAAAGCAAACGGTGCTTTCAGAACTCAAACAACAAACATTTCAAACACTAAACCCACCACCCCGACTCCAATCACCATCAAGTGTTCAGTCATTGTTAGATCTCTTTAGCATGACCCCCTTCACTTCCTAAAAGTAAGCAAACATGCCACGGTTCTATTATATGCGGGAAAATACAAGTCACACAGACATAGGAGAAAGTATAAATTACCACAATGTGAAATAACACTACACGTAGTTGTTGTGGAGAACCAACTCTTATAAGTGTCTAGGACAAAAAGTCATTGTTGAAGATACCTACACAATCTCTATGGTCACGTTCAAATAAGGAAGGAGGAAAATTAATCAATAACTGGAGATGTGTCAATCCATGCCAAGAGGGTGGGAGTGGGATGGCATCAAATCAACTGCAAGAGGCTGGTGTGATATTCTCACACAATGACACCACTATTACTACACTTCCACCTAAGACTAAAGGCTTCCCAGAAAAAACAGTTTGGAAAAATGTGTACGTATATTATGACAACATTGTGACGTTTTCATTAATTTTGGACTCAGGTGAGGGTTTTTCAGCTGTTTGGGCACACTACATTTTTTTTCTGGAGGTAAACCGAAATTGGTCGCTGAAGTCTATGCCCCTTTGTCAATGATTGGTCAACAGTAGGGCTTCTTCAATAAGTCTCGTCATTCAGCGAGAGACAACTCGTTTTCATGTAAATTTGTTCGAGAAATACTGCACCAAACATCTTAGTTAGATGTAAAATTCAAGACTAAGATCTCCTTGTCAAAAATGTCAAAATTAATGACCGATTTATTGAGTTTTCTTAGATTCATTCAATACTATTTTGAGGCCTTTTAAAATGAACAAGCAGTACCATTGTCGCTTTTTTTCTAATTTTTCAAGGTGGGGTCTTTTCAGGGAGTACGCGAGCACCCTCATTTGGGCCGCCAGCCGAACTGAAGCATGCTGACGCCTTTACCCCAAACCAGTGTGTCGTCAGTGTTTTATGTTAATGAAAGCTCCAGTATAATTGCGTTTCCATCAGGAGTGTGACAAGACTTGTGGTGAGCAGAATCAACAACCTCTGCATCATCAAGACAGTTGCTTTGTGAGAAGGTGTTCCAAGTTCAGTTGGCCATTGTTATGTAAATTACAAATGAAATGTACCAGTCAGCATTTTGGGTAACACCAGGGATGTAAACTCAATGATCAATCATGACCTTTTAACTGTGAGATGGCTGTTCATGACCCACCTGGAACATCATCATCTTCCTCCTCTATGGGGGCGATTGGTGCTTTTCCATCTCCAGCTGTGAGGAAGAAATAACAGATGTTACAAACCTGTTGCAGAGCTATGTACAAATGCCTCTGGTCTTCAGTTCAAGTTGTATACAATACATGATCATGACCTTTATAAAATAGTCTGTTTAAACAAATGGTATTTCTATTACAATGTCAGTGCCTGCCCAGTGCTCAAAATCAATCCAAGACCCTTCAGCCCTACCTCAAATCCCCCCCATCCCAAAACTTTGAGATTACTACTGTGCATGTTAATCTGTTTTTTTTTATATTACCAATCTGTCTGTTTCCTAAGCAAAAAGTGTAACAAAAAATGTACTCCAAACAGCAAAACCTTTTGCAATGAAAACCGGCACTGTTTGGGCAGACACTCCGCCAGTACTCCTGAACCATTAGAACCAGTCCCCCCTCCCCATCTCCCTCCCTCCCTCCCTCCCACAGCCCCACGTACCCTGTTTGGGCAGAGCCTCAGCCAGTCTCCGGAGGCTAGTCAAACTGTCTGCTCCCAGCTGGTTGAGGATGCTGGGGAGCATCTCTGTCAGCTGCTTGGTCTCGGCGTGGCCAGTGATGGTGAAGGTGTTGGCTGCCAGGGAGGCCTGCACTTTGGGGTTGTTGAAGTGGATCACTGTCCCCTGGTTCGTGAACATGTTCACCTGCGAGGAACAGAGGAGAAACGAGAACGGTAATGTGATGTTATTCGCAGTTATAGACATACAATCTGAAAGACTAGACACCTCCCTTTCTGAAGACTCAAATACAACAGCTAGCTAAAGTGGGCCATGAAATGAACCCTCCTTTGCTCTCAAAGAAATCAGTGGCTTCCAATTTAATTTTCATACCAATTAAAGTACTCCAACATCCATTTAAATAGGGATGGTTACAGAGGGAGAGAGGACCAGTCTAACCATGAACCAGATCTTACCTCTTCGATGCCAGAGATGTTGTTGACTCCTAGTTTCTTTAAGGAGAACTGAAGTTTCTTGTCATCTGCAGTTGCAGTTCTGTGCACAACCTTCTTCTTTCTGCGAGCAGTGCCCTGTAAAAGAGAACAGATATATCAGGTACTCGAATCTTTTAACACGTGTGAGACATGAGCTTCATATTGACATATTTTTCTAAACATTCACTCTGAAGAAATAATTGATTGGTGTGAACGGCTTCTTACCTTGCCGCCGATGCGGACTTGTGCCTGAAGTTTGGCAAGTTTTTCTTGATTCATTATTATTTCTTTCATCTGAAATAGACACCGTATGTGTTGAGTTATTATATCACTGTCCTTTTGTTTCTGGTTATGTAACATTACATTTTGAAAAACATTTGCAAACCCTGCCTCACTTAACTCGCTAGGGCTTTATTTAAAAAATATTATTCATAAATATATATTTATTTATTGGGGGTGCACAATATAAATCGGCGAACATATCGGAATCGGCCAACACTAGCTAAAAATGCCAACATCGGTATCGGCCGTTGTCTAGTTTAACGCCGATGTGCAAAACCGATGTCAAAGCTGACGTGCAAACCTATATAACATGATGTAATGACGCCACTTAACATTTTGCGCTATACGTGCAACACAGCATTCCTAAACTAGCCCACAATGTCTGCTGTGTGGATCGAGCAGTCATTTGAAAGAGTAACACATTTTCAGCGAGACCAACTCAAAGGCGAAATCCATTAAAGTCAAGATAATAGAAATCATTGCCCTTGACAATCAACCGTCGTGGTGATGTTGGCTTTCGCCGACTGGTTGAGCACCGGTACATACTACCAAATGCGCTATTGTTCAGATGTTGCCCTACCGGAGTTGCACAGTAATAGCGTCACTGCTATTAGCTTCACGACATACATACTATGGAACACCATTTTGGTCTTTGCGTGTCAAAAAAGATACAGTAGCACTGTCAAAGCTGTACAAAAAGTCTGCAAACACCAGCCATGAACGATGTGTTTACAATAGCGCATTGGTAATGAAGCATAATTTTTTCGACCACAACTTCTGGGGTAGCTAGCTTTAGCTTGCTACCACCAATACAACCAGCCTAAAAACAATGACCAGTAGAAACTGCAGTCATTTTCATTATTCTTGGCAATGATTTAGTATTCTTTGTGAGTAAGTATTAGCTAGGTTGCCACTTGTTGTTCGCCTATTGAAATTGAACTTCAGTTCATGAAAATAAATAACTAGCCAGCAACTTAACCCCGTTGTCCAAAGCTAACTTTATAAGCAGCCAGCTAGCTTCATCTGGCTAATGAGGCTCAACCGGACCGGGTTATGTGTTGTGAAACTAGCCACAATAAGGATTAGGCACAATAGGAGATTTTGCAGTTTGCCTTCAAAATAAAAGTATGTCATTGACAGTGATGCAAATGAATACAAATAGTAGAATTATGCCATGCTTTTATTTTGAAGGATAACCGCAAAGTCCACTAATGTGGCTAATCCTTATTGTGGTTAGCTTCACATAGATGGGTCCGACTATTAAAGAACTGTTTTATAAATTTGGGTTACTTTAGATGATGACGCCTAGCTATAGAGTTAGCTAGCTAACTATAGCTACTGAAACCGATTATGTCGTTTTGCTATGCTTTTGGGGAAGGACATTGTTTGCATCCATGAGCTAGCTAGCTTTTTTTTTTAATGACCAACACTGTAGGTGCGTGAGACAACTTTACCAGCATCATAACATACGTATCGATGAATCGTTGTGACATATGAAATACGAGTGATAGTTATTACACATTGATTACACTATGTAAAAAATTAATGAAAGCGTAAAATGATTATGTGACGTGCAGTCATATTCAGGTCGTGACTGGTCAACACGCTTATTTGACACGTCAAATAATGTTATTTGACGTGTCAAATAGTGTTACATAATATATTATTTGACACGCAAAGAAAAACTGCATTCCATAGCAAAGACCCAAAAGGCGTTCCATTGAAATCCTGGTTGAGAATGAAACGACTGAATAACAGCACAACAAGTAAGTGAAATAAATAGGTTTTGACTATGTTGTTTTACTGGTAATGGGGACATACGTAAATGCCAGCAAAATAACTTTTTGGTCAGTGTGGTGTGTGCGTCTGTAACCTTTATTTAACTAGGCAGTTAAGAACAAATTCTCATTTACAGTGACGGCCGACCCCAGCCAAACCCGGACGACGCTGTGCCAATTGTGCGCCGCCCTATGGGACTCCCAATCACGGCTGGATGTGATACAGCCTGGATTCGAACCAGCGACTGTAGTATCGCCTCTTGCACTGAGATGCAGTGCCTTAGACCGCTGCGTCCATGTGACTATTTAACTTTACTAGAATGCTTAAAAGGCCGCTAAAAATTTTAATATCGGTTATTGGTATCCTTTTTTTTTTTTGCAAAGAAAATATCAGCCAAAATGTTTATATCGGTGCATCACTAATATTAGCTAGCTACAGACATCACACAAACATCTATCTTAATTGTGTCATAAAATACAAGTTGAAGGCGTGCCTAGGAAAGCCTAGGCAAGTGAGTACTAGTATTCTGTTCATATTCTGTAAATTAGAAAATACCCCAATACCAGCAAATCAAGATTATGGTTGGAAATTAAGGCAAAGCTGCGGTATGTCTTCTAAACTGCCTGTTGAGCAGTACAGTATCATCTTTTTTTAAATTGTACCTTTATTTAACTAGGCCAGTCAGTTAAGAACAAATTCTTATTTTCAATGACGGCCTAGGAACGGGTAGAACGACAGATTTGTACCTTGTCAGCTCAGGGGTTTTGAACTTGAAACCTTCCGGTTACTAGTCCAACTCTCTAACCACTAGGCTACCCTGCAGCCTCTAGCAGCTGCCATTAACTAGTTAACGTTAGCTAATTACAGTAGAAGCAGAATGTGGAAAAAGTTAGACGCTTCCTACAGACACAGACCTGCAAACAAAACAAACGATTCGAGGTTTCCCAGTAAGTTAATGACAGACGGCTTACACATTAATTAACTGTACCTAATATTACCTAGTTGTCGTTTGTCTGCTGGACTGAGACTATCAACCAATTTACCAGTAACGTTAGTTAGCAAGTTAGGGCGGCAGGGAGCCTAGTGGTTAGTGTTGGACTAGTAACCGAAAGGTTGCAAGATTGAATCTCCGAGCTGACAGGGTTAAAAAATATGTCGTTCTGAACAAGGCAGTTAACTGTTCCTAGGCTGTCATTGGAAATCTTTTTTTTTTTTTAACTGACTTGCCTAGATAAATAAAAGTAAATACAAAAAAATACAAATGTCTGTCCGGATATGGGTGCTAGCCAGCTGGTCGTTATAACGGTTAACTAATGCTAACGTTCGCAAACTAGCTACCTACACTAGTTACGAGCGGGATATGGCGAGAAAATTGAAAACCTTGACCATCGACACGCCTGCTAAATATCTACAAGCATTTGAGAGATTGACGATTACCACTGATAAATATAAGCCAGATAGTAAACGATTTAGTTAACGGGCCTTGTGCCGCTGCTGGCTAGATACCAGGCTAACAAGTTAGCCAACGTTAGAAAGGGGCCTGTGAGTTGGACTCAACCTCTTAAGTCTACACTCATTTACGAAGTCCCCGTGAGTTCAAACTCCAAGATTTTCACCGGTCTGATAACTAAGGATATTGTTTACCTTGTGTCGTTGAAGGATGGCAGAAACAGTGCAGGAAAGAAGGTATTTTAGAGCTCCTAACTGACCTGCACACTAGCAGCGCGCACACGCGGGGAGCAAGATGGAAGCGAAAGAGGCTGGAGGAAGTGACGTGCGGGCAGAGGTGCAACCGCGAGAAGGGCCGATGGGCCAGTAGAAATGGCCCTATCTCTAACTAAATGACCAAGGGAGTGAGTGCCCTGTCCTGCCCTCACCAATATAAAACTTATTTCAGTGAAATTACATTATTAATTTTACTAGATTGAATAGCAAGCCTTAATAGATATATATGAATAGATTGTAATATATATGAATAGATTGTAATTACTCATCAGTGAAAGAGTAGAATAGAACTGTAGCTAACTATTCTCCGGTGTAGGCCGTCATTGTAAATACGAATTTGTTCTTAACTGACTTGCCTAGTTAAATAAAGGTTCAATTCTGTTGAGTAGGCCTAGCCCTACCTTTCACTTGTTCATCTTAGTTATGTTTTAGAAGGAATGTCTATGGTGTGATCAGCTACACACAACACCCTGCATTCTCAGTCATATTGTAAGATTGGCCTTCTCATTCTGTGGCTGAGAACAAAGTGGAAAGTGCCACCATAGCCCAGACCAAGCCTAGCCTACACGTGGAATGAAATTATATTTTTTATTCAGCCTAAAGCTTGGATCCCATATCTAAAGCCTGTCACAATGCAATTGCAGTAGGGCTATATGTACTCACACTGGTATACAACTGGTGTACCTGTTAATGGAATTTTCTAAGATTTTCAAGAAATGTCCAGTACAATACAAAACTCCCATGGTAATGTGAACACAAAAATGTAGCTCTCAACCTTTGCCTATAGCGTTTCATAGTCACCACTACATTACCAGATCGAAGTTAGCAATGTTCATTTTGTCCCAACAGACACAATCTCAAGTATTTTCACAAGTATTTGTTAAGTTGCCTATTTATGAATTCTGATTATTTGCAGGGATACACAACATCCGGAAATATATGTACAGTGCCTTTAGAAAGTATTCATACCCCTTGATTTATTCAACATTTTGTTGTGCTACAGCCTGAATTCAAAATTGATTAAATATATTTTCTTCTCGCCCATCTACACACAATACCCCATAATGACACGTGAAAACATGGTTTTAGAAATTTTACCACATTTATTTAAAATGCAATACAGAAAGTATTCACACCTCTGTTAGAATCCCATTTGGCAGCCATTACAGCTGTGAGTCTTTCTAGTCTCTAAGAGCCTGGATTGTACAATATTTGCACATTATTCTTTTAAAAATTCTTCAAGCTCTGTCAAGTTGGTTGTTGGCCATTACTAGAAAGCCATTTCAAGTCTTACCATAGATTTTCAAGCCAATTTAAGTCAAAACTGTAACTAGGCAACTCAGGAATATTTAATGTCATCTTGGTGAGCATATTATATATATTTGGCCTTGTGTTTTAGGTTATTGTCCTGCTGATTTCTCTACCAGTGTGTATTGGAAAGCAGACTGAACAAGGTTTTCCTTTAGGATTTTGCCTTTGTTTAGCTCTATTCCATTTCTTTATATCCTAAAAAACTCCCTAGTCCTTGCCGATGACAAGCATACCTATAACATGATGCAGCCACCACCATGCTTGAAAATATGAAGAGTAGTACTCAGTAATGTATTGTGTTGGATTTGCCCCAAACATAACACTTTGTATTCAGGACATAAAGTTTGTTTCTTTGCCACATTTTTTTGCAGTCTTACTTTAGTACATTATTGCAAACAGGATGCATGTTTTTGAATATGTTTTATTGTGTACAGGCTTTTTTCTCTTCACTCTGTCATTTATGTTAGTATTGTGGAGTAACTACAATGTTGTTGATCATCCATTTTCTCCTATCAAAGCCATTTAACTCTGTAACTGTTTTGAAGTCACCACTGACATCATGGTGAAATCCCTAAGCGGTTTCCTTCCTCTCCGGGAACTGAGTTAGGATGGACGCCTGTATCTTTGTAGTGACTGCGTGTATTGATACACCATCCAAAGTGTAAATAATGACTTCACCATGCTCAAAGGGATGTTTACCCATCTACCAATAGGTGCCCTTCTTTCCAAGGCATTGGAAAACCTCCCTGGTCTTTCTGGTTGAATTCACTGATCGGCTGAGGGACCTTACAGATAATTGCATGTGTGGGGTACAGAGATGAGGTAGTCATTCAAAAATCATGTCAAACACTATTATTGCACACAGTTATATGAGTCCATATAACTTATTATGTGACTTGTTAAGCACATTGTTACTCCTGAACTTACCTAGGCTTGCCATAACATAGGGGTTGAATACTTATTTACGCAAGACATTTTCAGTTTTATATTTTTTATTCCACTTTGACATTATGGGGTATTGTGTGTAGGCCAGTGACACAAAATCTCACAAAATGTGGAAAAAGACAAGTGGTGTGAATACCTTCTGAAGGCACTATAGATATCTTTATTATAAATAATACTATACCACCCTTGATAGTGTGATGCTGAAGTGTTAAAAATGTCTCAACTTCAACGTGCCCCATTCTCCCCTACACTCACTTTCTCTTTGTCTCTTTGTCTCTCTCTCTCTCTCTCTCTCTCTCTCTCACACACACACACACACACACATGACACATCATGCCTGATCACGGACATGTACCCACACACACGCACAGGTATTGTCTTGCCTTTTATGCATGTGATACATATTAATCACATGCTACCAAGTCCCCAGAGAGAGACTGACTCTTTTGATGACATTTATAGGATTTGTCAGCGCGAGAAGCAGGGATTGCGTTCAGCAGTAAGTGCTTTCTTGGTACCCCGTGGCACTGAAACACCATCCGATCGTAGAGAGGAATTTATAAACACTTTAGAAGTGGTTTACCACAAATGCGAACCCTGCTTTAAAGACGGACTCCAGCGTCAGTTCACGAATTAATTTAACTATAGCCCAAACCATGCCTATACTACTAACTAACTCAAATAAATAATTTCGAATGAGGATTTATAGAACACCTGATGCAAACAGGCTAAATGTGTTTCCCACAGCCAATGTAGGTGACAATCGTGACATATCAGCCCATAAATCTATACATCAAAACCCATTTTATTCATCTTCAGGAAGCGTCAGTGTCGAGCACAAAAATAATTCATTAAAATAGATGATTATAGTTATTATCAACTTTCACCTATCATTAACTTTTAATATCGCTAACCAGGCCCAGGTCTATCAAATCTATTGAATCAATTTGTGATTATTATTCGGTTTACGTGACTGGTCATTTAATCTCAAAGTTACTGGTCATTTGGTCTCCGGGTCTTTCCGTAGTCCTCTCCAAGACTAGGTTATTTTATGTCTAAAATAGTATTTTAAAAAAAGGCAAAGGCCTATTAAACGAATTAAGTTCAACAAGGCTTTGTTTTCAAAAATAGCAATTAATTTGCCATGCACTGTCAGCATCACCCGAGATTCTTTAATAGCCAAGTATTTTCTTACAGAAATAAAACATGTAATATTCAATTCACTTAGGTTTACCTTACTCTTTTACTACCTTAACATTGTAACATTATATACATTATATATACATTATATATATCTAATGTAGTGCATGTGGAAATAAGTAGGCCTACTTGTGGTCACTTTTATTTATTTTACCCTGAATGATTGTACAACAAAGACTGCATAATGTCCGTCATAGTCAAAGGGCCAATAGCTATTAACAGCGCATACATTTGCCATTTACTGCACTAGCACAATAAACTAATAAACAAACACTGATAACCAGTGTCACATGCGTGACTTTTGCTCCAAATAATTCAAACCGGTTTTTACGCACGACTTTTTTACGCACGAAATAACTATTCTATACCAATGGTGTGTTAATTCTGAAGAGTTAAATCAAAAGACCATTAGTTCGATAGTTATCAAAAATATTTTTAAGACCTGTCTGAGAGAGATATGTATTTGAGAGAGTTCTAGTTCTAATGGTCCGTTGGCGAGGTGTAGACTTGAGGCAATTGTCAGCCAATTGGTCATTTGTGAGAGTGAAAGGGCTTGCATGTAACTGATAAACTGTTACTGTAATATAAATAGTATGCAGATTTAATTCAAAAGAACGAAAGGGAAAACAAAAGTGCTGCCATTGTCAAACATTTGACAGCTGAAGTTGTCAAAGTAGACATCGTGTTGAGAGGACAATTTCTCCGCTAGATGGTGCTGCATGGTCCAACATAAACGCTACAGTAGAGTTGTTGACAGGCCAGAGAAAAATAAACATAAATCATCATACAACTCTGAATCAACCATGGGTTAGCTATTATATGGTCATCATCAAGCACCAGACATTTTCTTATTGACATAAAGATCACCTAAACCCATTCATCCTTATCTCTACAATACAACAGATGGATTTAATCGTTCTATGTAGGCTCTATTGTTGTAGTCTAGGCTACTTTTGTAGTCTATAGGTTTTCTGAACTTACTAACATAACTATTTGGGGGACATAGGAGACATTGTGATAACAACAGTAATAAAGAATATATTTGAATTCAAATATAGTTTTACCCTTAGGCCTACTTTATTGTTGCAAACAGTCACGTTCTTTATCAACGAATGGTGATGTTTGATAGGTTTTCAGCGCTTTTAAAACGTATTTTATGTAATGAAAAGTTTTATTTCCTACCGATTTGTTGTTTCATGCACCCAACATTGGTATATGAGAGATATGATCAAGTGTCACTCACGCCAAGCTGAGGTCAAGAGATGTCTTACATCTAGTTTTGTGGAAAATATGCATGATTTAGCCTATACATGACTGACATCCATAATGTTTGATTTTAGTGCACTAACAAAGCGAGTCCCAGTTTAAATTGTAAGTGTCAGATTTTGAACCAAAATGTGACACTTAAAAATGTTGATTCTTCACAGTCGACCAACTTCATGACAGTAACTGTCTCCTAGGTGTTAAAAGGGGTTCTGTAGAATGAAATTTAGAACCATAGTCTTTAATTAAAATTTGATTGGTGAGAAGGAAAATATTAGCAGTCATACGGTGTAGCTTCTCGTGCGTACTTCTCGTGCAAAGGCAATGAAATGGAAAATCACAACCGGGAAGTTGTTTTGAAACATAATTTCAGATAATGAAAAGTTCCGTTTTACAATATAGTTAGTTATAAGCCTACATTTCATACTCTTTATATATTTCAAATGAATTACTTCAAATGAAAAGCATCCTATGTCGGTGTAGTTTTAAAGTAGGCTTCTATGAATAAGGAATATGAAAGGTTGCTGTGCGTTAAGCTATTACGCACGTGTAGACCTACAGAAATGTCTGCACACTCTTTTGCGGGAGTCGTATCACGTAAGGATGCTTTAGCCTACACTGTTACATGGATACAATTATAATATTGTACACTAGATAACAGGATCCAGATAAACCAAATAAAAAACATTATACTGTATGCGTAAATATCACAATCATTTATCAAAAATCATATCAACTCATCAAAACAGCAGATTTATTTGATGTTTTCCCCCTTTATTTAAAAAAACATCAATCAGAGCTATAAAGTCAGTGCATGGCAGAGGCCCTTATTTCTCGAGCTGCTCGCATGCTCTGCGTGACCCGTGACTGATGCGAGTTAACAGCTGACTCTTTTCTATTATAAATGGCTCGCGGATAATCTAGATAACTACTGGATCACGCAAACTATGAAACGTGGAGAGTGGGTCATGAAACTCCGACTGTGAACATTTTTTATTTATTTTATGAATCATGAATTACCTGAACTATTACATTGTTTCTTAAAATCCATAACTTTATAAATACTTATCATTTATGTCAATTATTTAAAACATAACATTCCACTATCATGTTACAGCTTTATATCACATTAGATGATGATCTATAAGGGATAGTCCTACCAGCATGGGCTTTGTTCTGCATGCAGCCTTCTTCTATCTTCTATGTTCATTGATATAGGCCAATTTTTTTGCCAAACATTTAGCTGAAATGAAAGGTTTAGATTAATTATATTTGTATACAAAGATGACCACCAAAAAGAGAACCAAACTTTTTTAAATCGTCCACAGTTACACAATTGTTGCTATTTTTTTTATTTTTTTTAAATCTCTTCATTTGCCTTGGTGACGTTCCTTCGACATGTGATCAGAGCTCTGGTATAAAGCGCGAGGGAAGATCCGCCCTCTTTAGGATTCAGGTTTGGCCTTTTTCAGGTCTTTCCACAGGCTAGTATCCGGATGTGCGATATTGAACAACGAAAAAAGCCCTAAAACATATGGTAGTGGTTGGGAAAAAGGGACATCTATTACCGCCGGCGTGCTCCTCTAATTCCATCATATGAGTTGTCTTGGAAGAGGGCAGAGTAGCACCGGCAGTATATCCTCTTCCTATCCGCCGTAGCTTCTGGGAGCGCACAGTGCAGCCTCTACACAGCTAGCGGTGAGCCATGACTCTGAGCTCCGAGATGTCGGATGCCTCCATCCTTTCGGAAGAGACAGACATCGACGTGGTCGGCGAGGGGGAGGATGGGGACAGCCAAACTCGCTCTTACGTAGACGAGGTGGCGCAGATGCACGATGACCTGCTGTCTGGCTCCCCGCCATGCCTGGACAGCTCCTCGTCCCGGGATCCTTACAAACCAGCCAGTAAGAACACCCTGGTGAAGCCCCCTTACTCCTATATCGCCTTGATCACTATGTCAATTCTTCAGAGCCCCAAGAAGCGGCTCACCCTCAGCGAAATTTGCGATTTCATCAGCAACCGTTTCCCGTACTACCGGGAAAAGTTCCCCGCGTGGCAGAACTCGATCCGACACAACTTGTCCCTGAATGACTGTTTCGTCAAGATACCGAGGGAACCGGGGAACCCCGGGAAGGGAAACTACTGGACCCTAGACCCGGAGTCCGCCGATATGTTCGATAACGGCAGCTTTCTGAGACGACGGAAACGCTTTAAACGGCAGCAGCAGCAGGACTTTCTGCGGGAGCACAACAGTTTTATCCCCGCCGCTGCGTACGGCTATGGACCTTACGGCTGCGGCTACGGTATCCAGCTGCAGTCCTATCACACACACTCTGCGATTTTCGCGTTTCAGCAGCAACAGTCCAGGCATTCACACACGGGGACCATTATTCCGGCACCGTCCTTAATGCCCACCTCCACTGACTTGGCCAGGAGCCGGTTCTATCCCCAGCTCAGCCCCAGCCTGGCTTCACCCATACAGACTGCAGCCAAGTCCAGCTCGCCTGTCCAGCGCTCTCCCTTCTCCATTGAGAGTATCATTGGTGGGTCGCTGAGCCCTGCGCACTCTCAATGTGCCTCGCGGACTTCTCCTCTTGTTCCAATGTTATCGTCCTCCCTCGCGCCACAGTCGCCCAACCAGTCGCAGAGCGTGCACCCAGGAACTGTTTTACACACGGTCGAGAACTTTCCCACCAGAATTGTGAACGGTACTAGTGGCTGTTAATTTCTATAAACTAACTTCAAAGTTTTCAAGAAATATGAACAAAAACGCCCCTCTTTGAAGGTAGGATTATTTTCGTATGTTTTTGTTGTTGTTGGGGTAACACGCAACTTAATGATGGATATTAACACTAGGGCTTATTCATGCCTATACATGCTGTAAAAATATATATTATATTTATGTTAATAACATTTTAGTGTCAATCTAATTTTCTCTCCACGAAATGTTTCGTTGTTTATGAAGTGATTCGTTTAAGTCACTGTCTAGGGCGTCTCAGGATCGACTTAATGAAACAGCTTATAAATGATCACGTCTAAACAATGTATATTGTGTCACACACACCAATGTTTTTGTAGTTTGGCAAATTGAAACATTTTTACTGTTTTGATTTGTGCTTTGTATTGACAAGACACAAAGATGAAAGTAATTCATTTATATGCAGTGTGTGCTTATTTCAGTAATAAAACATTGTACATTCTTTGGCAAGTATTGTATAATTTTTTACACGGTTTGTTTTTCAACAAGAATAAATATTGTTTTACAAAAAAAACTCTTTGCCTGGAAAGTAACTTATTAATAAGTAAGTAATAATCTCAGTCTAGAAATTAGCCTAATGTAGGCCCACACTTGACCACGTGCATGAAGTAGCCTTTAGTGTTGTTTAATGATTTTGAAAGACCTATCCTTTTCATTTTTGTTAAGAAATATATTACCAAAAAGTAATAGACAATGTAGGCTATAACCTATTGAGTGGGCACATAATAATAATAATAATATCAATATGACTACTGCCCTTATAATAATAAACTACTAACACTACAACTACTAGTCCTAGCTGCTGTTAATAAATAAATAATAATAATAACAATGCATCTAAATTGCTGTTACAATGACTCATGGACATTTTTTATTATATAAATAATAATGAACTTTCAGTGTTAAATGACCAAAACTGGCACCATTACTTTCAACAGGCCAAGGGGTGCAAGACAAACTTCATATTCGCTACCTATAGACCTTTAAGAAACTTTGCGTGCGTGTGTGCGTGTGCGGGAATGCGTGAGTGTGTGTGTGACTTTAAGAACATGTAGGCCTACAACTCTATACCATTAACATTCTGAATAAATATTTTATTCAGGCTTTTCAACATGTATCTTTACACACACAAACAGCCACAATTTAGTCCTCGTGTGTGTGTGTGTGTGTGTGGCCTAGCTGTGTCTGAATGTAATTACATTTTCCTTGCACGGGATGGATGACAAACCTTGGACCTACAGGTCCATTTGCCCTCTCCCACATGTATCCTTGTAATTACGCTTGGTGGACAGGCCGGTGTCACTGGGGTGACAGAGACTGTATTTTGCTACCTTCAGGACCGACGTTGATTATCACGCGGGTGATCCGAGGCAGCTGGCTCGGACTCTTGAGAAAACACTGCTCCTCGACCAATTCCTTATCTCCTCATACTTGTCACAGTTGCCACGAGAGAGAGAGATGTATTGGTCAGCGAGGCTATACTCCTTAACATCCATAGCCCAGAGCAGTAGAATACAGACATGCGCCGTGGCGAGGGTTGTTGCAAGGAAAGTAAGACGATTTGATGCGCATAAGGAAACATGTGGCTATGTGAATAAAAAAAGACTAGCCTATATATTAAAACGCGCGTCAGGAGCATAACGTAATTATCATGCAATTATGCATCATTAGATATTAGTATACATATAGCCCACATGTCATTAGTAGAAGCCATAACATTAGATCTATCCGCCACTGTCCTCAATGATGAGCCTATGGATAATAATAGGACCATGAAGTGTATAGGCTTTGGCTATATGATGTTATTTTGGATGATGCCTAAACAATAGACCTGCATCTCTTTACTAAATATACCATTCCACATTCAAAGCAGGTGTTTGTAAGAAAAGGCTGGAAAGTTGATTTTCAGAAGGCCTCAATCTCACAACATCAAGGCTGTGGCGTGATGCGTGGGCCACAAGCCAAGAGAAAGACCCCCACTCTCTCCGAGGGAAGGACCACTGTTTGGCGTGTGTTATCCATCCGTGACTACAAATGCGCATCCCCGTCGCCCGGTCGCGTGTTAATGGCGCCACTGCGTGCTTCTCAGTTGCAGAGGAAATGCGTGTAGCAATAGCTAGATCCACTCAGCGCCGTGCGCCGCTCAGAAACAGTTCACTAGGCCACCGGAGGACAGCAGCATGCGTGATGATGTAACACGCAAGCCAGGCAGCCAGAGCAGAGCGAGAGTCCCTGGCTGTGCCATGGCCTTACACTCACACCACGCCGGGTCGCAACCTGCTTATTGGAGACTGAGGTCACATATTTGTTCGTGCTAATTGATAAATATACCTCGTAGAAAAGGGTCAAGCAGGAGCGAGACATGACTAAAGACGACTTTTAGCAATTCACAGGCAATAGGTGTATGTATGCAGGGAGCCGCCCGTAGCTGACAGATTGAGAGATGACATAAATGGAGTCTATTGGCTTTATGGATATGGAAATATGGATATGTAATGCCATACAAACTCGGAGTGCTGAAATCTAGGAAATGTACCATATAGGCCTGCAAAAATGTGAATATTTTCAACAATCCTACGATGTTGTTAACAATGAATCTAGTTTGAAATAACCTAATAATTTGTAAATGTTGAATGTTTTCATCACACACACACACACGCACACATGCACACTATAGGCCCATGCACAGAAAAATATGTTGTCTTTCTTGTAAATCTCTATAAAATAAAAGGCCTATTGCTACATAAACTGCCCTCATAATGTAATTTGTATTAGTAGCCTTTAATCCGTGTATGTTTATGTTCACTTTTATAAATATGGGCTACTCAAATGCACAAATATAAATGTATTAGATTTCAGAAAATATGTCACTTTTTGTTGGATCTTTTATGATCGGAGAAACAGGATTGTATGATTAAAATAATTTGTGTGGTAGGCCTACAAGTTCTGAAATAAGAGAGAAACGGCCTGACCAGCTTACACTTCACCATCGCTGGATTGTAATGAAGTGAGACTAAAATGGTTTGGTTATGATTGTGACTGAACGACAGTAGTAACTAGACGAGAATAGAATAGAATAGAATAGAATAGAAAATAAAATAATAGAAAGCGAAAAACACGATACGTCTGAGAAAAGAATCTTCACGCAATGACACTACAGAATATTAAGACACATTTAAAGCAAATCAATTCAACAGTGTAAGATGGTGTACAACGTTCAAAAAGCCGCATAGGACAATAAAATGCACACATTTATAAATGAATGGATACATATTTATTCATATTGAATCCGTTGGAATATAGACTACATTCTTTCCTAAAAATGTATTTTTTTGCGACTGGCATTCCATTGGTCTTGTAAGGCCTAGCTTCTGCAGTGTTCCCATATAATTAGAAATTAGAATACGTAATTTATTAGGATCTCTATGAGTGTTCCAATGTCAATCTATGTAACCAAATGAAACAATTTTCAAAAGTTGTGTGGCATGCAATAGCCTATTTATCTTTCTAGCAAACCTAATATGGAAGAGTAGTCTGCCCACGAAAGGGTGAAGTACAGGCTACCCACAAAAAATAAGATAAAATAAATGTTTTCAACGAACACAAACAAGTTCCCTTCATAATACCATAGAGGCGTTAGGCGTACAAATAAATAATTTGATGGTCTGCATGCGCATGGAAACCCACTAGCCTACCTTTTTCTTTATCCGCCAGAGTGATTTGAATAAATACGTGTTCAATTTGATTGACTCACATGTTCTCCCTTTTTTCCCATTAAAAACAGAAAATGCGTTAATTTATTTTATAAATCTCTTTTTACAGTTTTCACAAAGTGCTTTACAGATACCAAGCCTAACATTAGTAACTTGCTAAGTTGATATTAATAACATGTTAACAACAGTTAAAATGTCTTCATACCGAAGGTCTGCATGATCTTCATAACTTGCTTTGTTTCTGCTATTGATATGGGAGAGCAGTTTGGCGGCTTTGTTAGGTTTGACATATATGTCTATAGCCTGGTTGTTCTGTGTTGTTATTAGCCACCGCAGCACGGCATATCAGATCACAAAATTGTTATTAATAGCCATGTTTCGACAATCCCTTGTTGGCTTTATTATGTATTTGACCCTTTCTTGAAAGTTTAGCCTAACAGGCCCTAAACCTACATTCACTTAGAAAAAGTATAACCTTCTCACCCCAATTTATATTGGATGTTGATTGGATAAGCTGTAGCCTATTCGAGATGTTAACCAAAATAAAAGTAGCCTAACTTGATAACTGATCACTAGGACTCAACGGACTTCATATTCAATTATTTGGCCAGTTTGATTTGCAATTTTTCAAATTAAATAAATAAATACAATTTTATGAAATAGTACCACATCGATATATATCCAAACCGATGGTTCAACTTCGAGTATCGAGTTGGAGTCGTTTAGTGTGTTCGATGACGGAAGTCCACAAATGTAGCCTATACAATAAGAAAAGGAAAAGTTATAGTTATATTATAGTTATAGGTGACTGTGCGGTTAACACGCGATTTTTAGCAAATTTCACGGATCATGTGGGCATCAGTCTCATTGAGAGCGTGACTGAAGCTCCGCAGTTAGCAGTTTATCCTTGGCGGGTCACACAGGTCACCAAAAACGGGGCTAAAACCAAAACACTCAGCTCACAAAGCAACCTGAAGGCGCCGATAAGCCAACTTAGACTAGAGAAGGAGCAGAATTATAGCCTATTTCGAGAGTTTTTCTAACATTATATCCAAGCGAATTCAGGAATAAAGGCATTTATTCAAAGTTGTTATTTTAGTCACTTAATTTAAAATAAATATTGCTGTAAGATAGGTTGCCTAAACCTCACATTTAGCCAGTGCCTCGAAAACAAAAGTTAGGCATAATGGTCTTATGCTGTGCAGCTGAAAATACAACAAATATGTTTACAAAGACACATGATTGATGAACAACCAGTAGGTCTAGCCGCCTAGACAAAGGAATTAAGAATTTCTAAAATTAAATCCACCTTACTGACTCAGTGTGGGACAAAGTTTTGTGCTGGAGCTCAGTGGACTACATGGGGAATGAATCCACACAGTCTTACTATTGCGTGAGAAGTCAACCTATATCTTTCAGATGAGAAGAGTGATACACAATACTAGAATGGGTGGTAGAGCTAGCTTTGTGGAACATTAAGGGCCTAGGGGCACACCTTCAGATCCTCAGACAGTCTCTTTGCACCATCACCACCATCACAGACAACACTCTCAACAACTTTCAATTCAATAGGACTGAGAAAAAGCTATGTTTTTTTTGTATTGTCAATGGGTGTACTTAGCTCATGATCTTTCAGTTTAATGTTTAGGATTATAGTTCCAAAATCATCCTTGTGTGTACGGATAGAACATTTATTTTAATATATGCCAATTAGCAGACACTTTTATCCAAAGCAACGTAGTCATATGTGCATACATTTCATGAATGAGTGGCCGTAGGAATCGAACCCACAACCCAGGCATTGCTGACGCCATGCTCTACAAACTCAGCCACACAGGACCACGAACTGTTTCGCTCTGTATTGAAAAGCTTTCAAAAGTTTGTCTTTACATTACATGTGTTGCTCCATAATCTTGACTTGTATAGGCTACTAACTTAGTTTTATTGAGACATAAACCTACAATGTCATTTCAGGACTATACATTTGCTATAATGTACACCAAAACGACATAAACTATTTACATAATCTATAAAGAATTCATAACACATCATAAATAATTAATAGACATGATATAAACCCACTAAATCTGTTTACCAAAGTTTTATGACTTTTATATCATATATTATATTGCATAGTATTCAATAAATATGACATCAAAGTGTATTTTCTATCCATAGTTCCATCTGACTGACATAATGTATATTAGATGCATTGTAAAATACCTTGTCAACTTTTAACAGTGCTCTGCAGTGTATAACTTTACATCGATACATGTAAATAATGTAAATCATCTGAATCAGTGTGGAAGCCTGTGTCCTTCCCTCCACCTTCCTCGTAAAGTTAATCAATCATTCATGAATTATATCTTTTAAGAGAAAGTCCTTGGTTGGTCTGTGGTCTGAAACTTGAGCTGCAAAAATGATATTATTTTATGGACATGGTTTGAATCAATGATTTCTTTTACTTTCCATTCTACTCATTTCCATGGTACTCTCTCTAACTCTCTCTCCCATATATAATAAAGCACAAAGCCTCATCAGTCCCTACTGCAATAGTCAATAAACTTTCCTTCATAGATACACACTTCCGTCACATTCATACAGGTGTCCACAGATTATTAATACACTAAACTCAAATTCAAATCTTTCATTTATGGTCACTCCAATGACCGGAATCCAAAACTTACTGAGTTAGGTTGACAAATATGTAAATACTGGTAAGTTGTTGCTTAGTTTGAAATGGAATGGAATATCGTCTGAAGGCATGTTGTCTCTTCTCAGTGCAGCGCAATTCTTGTTATAATGAGTCTAATAAGATAAACATGTGTACTCTGTTTGGCATGTTCTGTTGCATTGTGTTTATTTCATTGGAGTGAAGAAAAAGCATTTGTGTGCATGTGCTTGTGTGCTTGCATGCTTCCGTGAGTGTGTGTGTGTGTAAAATCTAAAATACACAGGGAAAAGAGAGAGGAGGGGGGCAAAGAGAGAAATTAGAAAAAGCAGAAAAATAGAGAGAAAGGGAGAAAATAGGAGAAAAAAGGAGTGAATACCTCCCAGGGAGGCGGAGAATCCCTTCATCTGCTTTTCAGTGTGTGGAACACTGGCTACACTTATCCCCTCTCTCTAAAAGGAGCTCCGCTTTCCGCCCCATTAAAAAGTTTGGGAACTAATGCCACCCCTGAATACTAGTCTAATTAGAGTACTACCCAGAGCTGCAAGGGCCCAGCAACACAAGAGGAGCCGGAGGCTAAGGGAAAGCATTCTGTAATTTCCCTTTTGTAGAACCCATCTTTTTTGTGTTGTTTTTTTTGTCTTTCTTTTTCTTTCACGTTCCGACTCTCTCTCCCTTTCTGGGTATTCTCTCTCTTCAACTTGTGTATAGAGAGCAGGAATGAGGAATCCTACTACAGCTGAACCGATCTTTAATCACAGAGACACTTTTGATCTGGGAGACAGGCCCAGGTGGGTTATGACAATATGAATGGTGTCAATCTCAATGAGGCAATACAGGATACTGTCACTGGCCTTTTGGGGGATCAGTGAAGAGTAAGGCATTTATTTTGAATTAAATGGAATGATTACAAAACCAAGGAACTGTGATAATTTTGCTTTTCTAGGTAACGATAACTATAAAACAAAGTAAAATAGATTTTTACTTAGATACAAATTCATTGCAAGACAGGCTTTCTGTGTAACTCAATAGCATTTTATGAATCACACAAACTCACAAAGTATGTGTTGTGCATGTAAATTTGGGCATGCCTGACACTACTGTAAATTATGTAAATTGCAAAATAAACGTTGACAACTTTTGTCTATATATGTCTATATGTCACTAATGTGTGAGTGTGTTTGATGATGGATGTCCACTTATGTAGCCTATACAATAAAATAAGGAACATTCTGAAAAAGTTAGAGTTATATTGTAGTTGTGCGGTTAACTGTGCGGTTAACTGTGCGGTTAACTGTGCGGTTAACTGTGCGGTTAACTGTGCGGTTAACTGTGCGGTTAACTGTGCGGTTAACTGTGCGGTTAACTGTGCGGTTAACAGGGGCTCTCCCAGGGTCACTTTTTGATGCGATCTGAGTCATGGTTTGACTCTGGATGGGCTTTTCTCTGGAGGCTTCCTCCTTAAAGTGTGAGTCAGTTTGCGTGGACCACAGAGCTGTGATTCTGAGGCTGTGTCCCAAATGGCACCATATTCCCTATGGGTCCTGGTCATTAGTGAGCTACAGTACATAGGGAATAGGTCTAAATGCTCTGTTATGTAAAGTCAGACTGCTGAGGTCAGGTCAATTTGACTTTGGCATTATAGGATCTGCTCAATAAATCTGGCTTAATCATCTTAATCACAAGCCCTAATACACTATACACAGGGGTGGCCTTTATTCAGACTAACCCAAACAGTGTTGATTAAAGAAAATGTTTATCCTAAAAAACAAATCTCATCAGATTTCGCAGGATGGAGCATTTCATGGGGGAGAGAGAGAAAGACGTTCACTTATATCAATAACTCATCAGGACAGAGAGAGTACTACATAGATAGATAGCTACAGTAGATAGACAGAGAGAGAGAGAGAGAGAGAGAGAGAGAGAGAGAGAGAGAGAGAGAGAGAGAGAGAGAGAGAGAGAGAGAGAGAGAGAGAGAGAAATAGAGTGAGTGGGTGGGTGGGTGATGGCAGGCGAGAGAAATCAGGGAAGCTGAGAGAGAAAGAGAGAGAATCATGGAAGCTGAGAGAAAAAGAGAATCGGGGAAGCTGAGAGAGAAAGGGAGGGAGAATCGGGGAAGCTGAGAGAGAAAGGGAGGGAGAATCGGGGAAGCTGAGAGAGAAAGAGAGAGAATAGGGGAAGCTGAGAAGAAAGAGAGAGAGAATTGGGGAAGCTGAGAGAGAAAGATCTACTCAATGCTTAAGTTCTACACCTCCAGTATCGAAAGCATCTTGACTGGCTGCATCACAGCTTGGCCTGGCAACTGCTTGGCAATCCGTCCGCAAGGCGCTACAGAGGGTACCTGGGCCCCCTATGTAGTGCCCTATGTAAACTGGTCAAATGTAGTGCTCTTCATAGGGAATAGGGTACCATTTTCATTGACAGCCTTCACTATCCCACTTAATTCATGCCACCACCTCCATTGTATCTTCCACAATGTCCTCCGACCTACATCATTTATTCAGATGAAGAATTTTGAGTTTGGAGGTGTTTTTATTGGTCCGACATCTTGTCTTTCTCACCTCGCAATGACCTTGTTCTGTCTGAGATTTCCGCTGCGGAATGATGTCGCTGCGTCTCACCGACCCCTAGCACTTTCTTTCTTTCACTCTATTTTTATTTTTTATTTTCCCCTCTCCATGCTTGTTTTCTTTGGCATGATCGGTGCTCCTACAAACAACCCAGAGCCCATAGCTTTATCCATCAGGCTTGCTCAGAATGTGATAATAAAATAACAGGCGGACTGAAACAAACCATTTGTTACAACTCACAGATATATTATTCTGTCGACTTGAAATGAAGCTCAGAGGTTAGCGAGGCATCTCCTACTGAAGCTACACCAATAAATAGAACAAACATTATTGCCGCCATTGACGTCGATAGGGCCACTTGCCACTTGAAAAGTGCCGGAAAGTCTTGGGTCTTGGGTCATCCTAAACGACGCCAACCGCCAGCAGCTGTCGGAGGTCACAGCTAGCAGCGAACAGCGTTTCCTGGCGGTTTGCATCCAATACATCATTTAGCATCCTGCACTCTCCCCAGCTTGCTGCTATTCAGAGGGATTCTGGCAGAACGTGTAGCCGTTGTATCTGGTGGACTGTCTCAGCTGGCTGGCTACCAGTTAGTAACATGCAACAACGCCATTGGGCTCTAAACACTTCATCGACGTCAAGCAGCCCGTTCATCATAGTGACACCTGCAGGTAATGCACACCGCCTAGCTACAATTTGGCTAACAGCCCAGCTCCAGCCCAACTACAGCCCAGCTAACAGCCCAGCTCCAGCCCAACTACAGCCCAGCTAACAGCCCAGCTCCAGCCCAGCTCCAGCCTAGCTAACAGCCCAGTTCCAGCCCAACTACAGCCCAGCACCAGCCTAGCTAACAGCCCAGCTAACAGTCCAGCTCCAGCCCAGCTAACAGCCCAGCTCCAGCCCAACTACAGCCCAACTAACAGCCCAGCTCCAGCCCAGCTAACGGCCCAGCTAACAGCCCAGCTCCAGCCCAGCTAACAGCCCAGCTCCAGCCCAACTACAGCCCGGCTCCAGCCTAGCTAACAGCCCAGTTCCAGCCCAACTACAGCCCAGCACCAGCCTAGCTAACGGCCCAGCTAACAGCCCAGCTCCAGCCTAGCTCCATCCCAACTACAGCCCAGCTCCAGCCCAGTTCCATCCCAACTACAGCCCAGCACCAGCCTAGCTAACAGCCCAGCTAACAGTCCAGCTCCAGCCCAGCTAACAGCCCAGCTCCAATCTAGCTAACAGCCCAGCTCCAGCCCAGCTAACAGCCCAGCTCCAGCCCAACTACAGCCCAGCTCCAGCCCAGCTAACATCCCAGTTCCAGCCCAACTAACAGCCCAGCTCCAGCCTAGCTAACAGCCCAGCTTACAGCCCAGCTAACAGCCCAGGTCCAGCCCAGCTAACAGCCCAGCTAAAGCCCAGCTCCAGCCCATCTCCAGCCCAGCACCAGCCTAGCTAACGGCCCAGCTAACAGCCCAGCTAACAGCCCAGCTACAGCCCAGCTACAGCCCAGCTACAGCCCAGCTAACAGCCCAGCTACAGCCCATCTCCAGCCTAGCTAACAGCCTAGTTCCAGCCCAGCTCCAGCCTAGCTAACAGCCCAGCTAACAGCCCAGCTAACAGCCCAGCTACAGCCTAGCTAACAGCCCAGCTGACAGCCCAGCTAACAGCCCAGCTCCAGCCCAGCTAACAGCCCAGCTCCAGCCCAACTACAGCCCAGCTCCAGCCCAACTACAGCCCAGCTCCAGCCCAACTACAGCCCAGCTCCAGCCCAGCTACAGCCCAGCTAACAGCCCAGCTACAGCCCATCTCCAGCCTAGCTAACAGCCCAGTTCCAGCCCAGCTCCAGCCTAGCTAACAGCCCAGCTAACAGCCCAGCTAACAGCCCAGCTACAGCCTAGCTAACAGCCCAGCTGACAGCCCAGCTAACAGCCCAGCTCCAGCCCAGCTAACAGCCCAGCTAAGAGCCCAGCTAACAGACAAGCTAACAGCCCAGCTTCAGCCCAGCTAAGAGCCCAGCTCTAGCCGAGCTAACAACCCACTTGTAAAAGGTCAAATGGGATTTAGAATTTATTTTCAGAATATGTTGCCAGGTTAATTAATGTACTATACCGTATATGAAATCATATTTACTAGATCAATACATCTTAATAGGAAAATATATACATTAATTGCGTGCATATATGTACTGTATGTGTGAGTGTGTGTTTGTGTGTGTGTGCGTACACCCAGTGGGGAAATTTAACTTTAGAAGTTTCTGCCTGTATCCTCTGTACTATGTCATCCATTCCCTCTCGCCCTCCATAGCGACGCCCCTGTCACTCAAAAGATAAAAAAAACATCAACAGTGGAAGCCACCCATGAAGACGCACTCCCACTCTCCTCTCCCCTCTCTCATGTTTTTTTCCCCTAACTAGCTTTCACTCCCTCTGTCTCACTCTCTCCCTGACTCCTACTCTCGACTCTCTCTCCCTGACTCCTACTCTCGACTCTCTCTCTCCCTGACTCCTACTCTCGACTCTCTCTCCCTGACTCCTACTCTCGACTCTCTCCCTCCCTGACTCCTACTCTCGACTCTCTCTCTCCCTGACTCCTACTCTCGACTCTCTCCCTCCCTGACTCCTACTCTCGACTCTCTGTCTCCCTGACTCCTACTCTCGACTCTCTGTCTCCCTGACTCCTACTCTCGACTCTCTGTCTCCCTGACTCCTACTCTCGACTCTCTCTCTCCCTGACTCCTACTCTCGACTCTCTCTCTCCCTGACTCCTACTCTCGACTCTCTCTCTCCCTGACTCCTACTCTCGACTCTCTCTCTCCCTGACTCCTACTCTTGACTCTCTCTCCCTGACTCCTACTCTCGACTCTCTCTCTCCCTGACTCCTACTCTCGACTCTCTCTTCTCCCTACCTCATTTTTCTCTCTCTCTCTTTCTCTCTCTCTTTCTCTCTCTCTCTCCTCTCTCTCTCTCTCTCTCTTTTCCCCATCTATCACTATATGACTCCCTCTCCCCCCCTTCTCGCTCTCTCAGCCTCATTGACTCAACCACAAAGTGTCTGCTGCAGATGCCCACAGCTTCTAAAAGGACTAGCAAAACACCAGAGCTAAGCATTTAAGTGGGTATATTCTGCTGCGTACCCCCCTCCTCTATGCCTGTGTGTTTGTGCACGTGTGTGTGATGTGTGTGCAATTGTGTGTGTGTGTCTTCCTAGCCTGTTCCCAGTCTCTTGGAGGCATGCCCAAAAGTCTCCCGACACGGGGATCAGTATTTGACAGACGTGTTCTCATAGCAGTAGATCAACACCGCAATTAAATCCAGAGGCCTTGTGATACACACAAGACCCCTGTCCCATGGCCCACCCCCTGCCAAAAAGTGAGCCACATCAGAGGCAGCACCAGATCTGATATTTTCGTCATTTAGCAGACACTCTGGCTTACAGTAGTGAGTGCATACCTTTTTTCCCTACTGATCCCCCATGAGAATCAAACCCACAACCTTGGCATTGCAAGCACTATGCTTTACCAACTGAGCCAAACAGCCCCTGAGCCACATGGGACCCCACGACACTCTGTAACACATTAGAAGGGCTCGCGGCTTTGATATTCTGCAAGATACTGATCCCAGACCAGAGGCTATGTATGGGATTTTCGAGGTGAGGGAAATCCCTCAGAACTATGTGTGCTTCAATGTTATGGCGGTTTATGCTGTATGACGGACTAAAACCACTGATCACAGACATCAGCTCCATGTCTAGTTTTGATTTACATTTGGTTGTCAACTAACGTGAATTCGATGTGAAATCAACAAAATATTTAATGTAATTGGATTTATGTTGATGACTTTTTGCACATCCAATCAGTTTTCAGTGTCATCACAACACTCCCCAGTGGGGAGCTGCTATGTGAACAGGGTGACGTGCTCTAAGCCCAGTAAAATAACCTCTTGATCTACAATAAAGATTACTAAACAACTTGACAGTTCTTTGCACTGTGAAAGCCCTATACAATTGCAAGTGATAATCTCCTGATCCACAGATCCATTGTCTTGATAAATGATTCTAACACCGTTTTGCTGTGTGTGTCTGTGTGTGTGTGTGTGCATGCGTGCGCATTCACACTTTAGATGTCTCTTTGATTGACAGATTCAATTAGCCCTGAAATAGAGAAAGCAAAGATGGATGACATTTTGACAGTGATTATGCCCTCCATAATTCTGTCTTTTCACAGAAAATATGCAGTTTTATGTTTCTTTATTAAATATGGTTTGGCTCTATTTCACTACGCAAATCATGGCATTTCTTTTAATTATGTCACTTTCATTTTATTAGTCCATTCAACTTTCCATTCATTCATTCGTTCATTCATTTATTCATGTTTGCTTGATGTTGAGTAAGGTTTGGATTCAATCCAAAGAGTGGAAGATCCGCCCTATGGCGCGACTAAAATGTAAAGCAAATTTCTAAATGAGTTGACTTATGCAGCGTTAACCGTGAATGCCGTCTCTGCGAACGCGGGAACATTGCCTTAGAAAGTCTATCCTGCTATAGCACGGATCTTCCACGAGTGGATCTTCTTTAATCTATGTCTAAGCAGGCAGGTCGCTCAAAATATACTTCAAAAATGGTCCTGAAAAAATCCTCAGGTAGTCTGGAAATGCCTTCAATATTGTCCAAACGGGGCAACAGCGAGCACAATTACTATCCAGTAGGTTTGGGTTTTGCTAGGGCATTGCCGATGGGCGTAATTCCATGGATCTGAATCTGAAGGTTGCCTGTTCAATCCCAGTGGTAGACAGTTATTTTGTATTGTTTTTCTTTTAACCCTTTCCCAAACCTTAACCCGTAACTTAACCCGTCAGAATGAATGCCTAAACTTAATGTTTTAACCCTATCAAAAACCTTAAGCCTGTACTTCAAAATTTGGAGCAACTTCGATTTTTGATGTTTGGAGAAATGTGGATCAGAATCTGAAGTCAAAATTGGTTAAAAATCTCTATATATATATATATATATATTCTTAAAAGCTGACATACAGTGCCTTGCGAAAGTTTTCGGCCCCCTTGAACTTTGCGACCTTTTGCCACATTTCAGGCTTCAAACATAAATATATAAAACTGTATTTTTTTGTGAATAATCAACAACAAGTGGGACACAATCATGAAGTGGAACGACATTTATTGGATATTTCAAACTTTTTTAACAAATCAAAAACTGAAAAATTGGGCGTGCAAAATTATTCACCCCCCTTAAGTTAATACTTTGTAGCGCCACCTTTTGCTG
This sequence comes from Oncorhynchus mykiss, assembly GCF_013265735.2. NCBI lineage: Eukaryota > Metazoa > Chordata > Actinopteri > Salmoniformes > Salmonidae > Oncorhynchus > Oncorhynchus mykiss. Next base: position 18,019,104 of record NC_048569.1, on the reverse strand, counting down.
CGATTACAGCTGTAAGTCGCTTGGGGTATGTCTCTATCAGTTTTGCACAGACTGAAATTTTTTCCCATTCATTTTTCCCACAGCTCGAGCTCAGTGAGGTTGGATGGAGAGCATTTGTGAACAGCAGTTTTCAGTTCTTTCCACAGATTCTCGATTGGATTCAGGTCTGGACTTTGACTTGGCCATTCTAACACCTGGATATGTATATTTTTGAACCATTCCATTGTAGATTTTGCTTTATGTTTTGGATCATTGTCTTGTTGGAAGACAAATCTCCGTCTCAGTCTCAGGTCTTTTGCAGACTTTCAGGTTTTCTCCCAGAATGGTCCTGTATTTGGCTCCATCCATCTTCCCATCAATTTTAACCATCTTCCCTGTCCCTGCTGAAGAAAAGCAGGCCCAAACCATGATGCTGCCACCACCATGTTTGACAGTGGGGATGGTGTGTTCAGCTGTGTTGCTTTTACGCCAAACATAACGTTTTGCATTGTTGCCAAAAAGTTCAATTTTGGTTTCATCTGACCAGAGCACCTTCTTCCACATGTTTGGTGTGTCTCCCATGTGGCTTGTGGCAAACTTTAAACGACACTTTTTATGGATATCTTTAAGAAATGTCTTTCTTCTTGCCACTCTTCCATAAAGGCCAGATTTGTGCAATATACGACTGATTGTTGTCCTATGGACAGAGTCTCCCACCTCAGCTGTAGATCTCTGCAGTTCATCCAGAGTGATCATGGGCCTCTTGGCTGCATCTCTGATCAGTCTTCTCCTTGTATGAGCTGAAAGTTTAGAGGGACGGCCAGGTCTTGGTAGATTTGCAGTGGTCTGATACTCCTTCCATTTCAATATTATTGCTTGCACAGTGCTCCTTGGGATGCTTGGGAAATCTTTTTGTATCCAAATCCGGCTTTAAACTTCTTCACAACAGTATCTCGGACCTGCCTGGTGTGTTCCTTGTTCTTCATGATGCTCTCTGCGCTTTTGTCGGACCTCTGAGACTATCACAGTGCAGGTGCATTTATACGGAGACTTGATTACACACAGGTGGATTGTATTTATCATCATTAGTCATTTAGGTCAACATTGGATCATTCAGAGATCCTCACTGAACTTCTGGAGAGAGTTTGCTGCACTGAAAGTAAAGGGGCTGAATAATTTTGCACGCCCAATTTTTCAGTTTTTGATTTGTTAAAAAAGTTTGAAATATCCAATAAATGTCGTTCCACTTCATGATTGTGTCCCACTTGTTGTTGATTCTTCACAAAAAAATACAGTTTTATATCTTTATGTTTGAAGCCTGAAATGTGGCAAAAGGTCGCAAAGTTCAAGGGGGCCGAATACTTTCGCAAGGCACTGTAATCACCACAATCTAAGCAATTTTTGTGTGTGTGTGCTTGCGTAAGTGTGTGCGTGTGCGCATGTGTGTGTGCATGTGTGTGTGTGTGCAGGACAGAAGTTTCACTCCACATGGTGTGTGGCTGCATCCAGCCAGGGAGTCTCATCACCAGCACCTCTGCAGTATTATGGAGATTGACTGAAATCAAGGAAGTTCTCTTTCCTTCTCCCCATCCCCTCTTCCATCCTTCTCTCTTCCCCTCCTGAGGTCGGATGAAATAATACCAAAATATCATATACCTAGTGTGCAACATCAACATTGACTCTCTCAAAGGTCGGAAAAAAGACCTTAAAACAACATTGTGTTTCCTATAGAAGGAGGCAGGCTGAAAGAACCCTTTTGTCTTGTAGCAGAGAACACACACACACACACACACACACACACACACACACACACACACACACACACACACACACACACACACCCAGCTCATCCCTCTAGTGTTCACAAAGCCCATGCAGAAAGTATTTAACCAGAAAATCTCACAGAAGTGGAAAAAGATGCTGTTTGATTTGATACTTCCTCCCTTGGCAGTAGGAACTTCCTTTGCCCCATCACAACTGTTTCTAGAGCCCCTGTTGGAGTTTGGCTTCAGCTGGGGGGGAAGGGGGTGGGGGGGGTGGTAGTAATGGGTGTAAGGAGGGCCCCTGTGCTCCGAAGTGGTCAGGGCAGCAGATTTTGAGCGGATCCCTGTTGGAGATGTGGGGTGGCTCCATGGTAACTGGATATATAAAGCACACAGAACATATGCAGGGCACACTGGGGGGTAGCTAGCCACCTGCTGGATGTCCACTTGGTGTGTGCGTGTGTGTGTGTATGTGTGTGTGGAGGGTCTGCGTGTGTGTCTGCGTGTGTGTCTGTGTGTAGCAAGTTCCACACTAACAGTCTCCACTGTTAGCACAAAGCTACATTTACCTCTGCTCAGTATGGAGGTAAAAAACTGCAGTGAGCTCTTACACTCACCTCATGCAGATAGCGAGTATTAGTGACCGTTCACAGAGTGGTGGAGAGGTAGCCTGTCCATCGTATGTGTGTACCAACAACGCCACCATTATTTGACCCCTATTCCACTCATGCCCATTGATCAGTGATCCGTCTGTTTGGTTTTCATAGTTGTGTTTCTGCTCCCAACTCTGTTAGTGGTTCACTTACAGGTTTCATTATGCACCTCTCGTGCACGGCAAGCCTGGAGAAGAGGCTTTTATACACCCACACTCACTCACTCACTCACTCACTCAAACACATGCATACAGAGTCAAATGAGCACACTACCCAAATTGGTGGTTTAGCCACTATCCAGACCTTTGCAAATGGCTGAGCGATCTTCATCCTCACAGAGCTTGCATGATGAGTGTTGGTTTTCCTATATGTTGCTGATGCTCTGAAGTGTGAACTCTTTTTATTTGACAACATTTGTAGAATGGGCTCTAGCTCAAATCTCTTCCTGTTAGGCATAACATGGCAAAGCAAAGCCGTAGGCTGTGCCAATGATTTTGATGTATTTATTTAATTGAACCTTTTCTTATTTAAGTTAGTCTTTTGAAATATAATCTGTTGTTTGAAGAGATAGAAGTCTGGTCCAGACCTGGTCAGTATTAGAGGTGAAAGAGAAACGTCTTTAAAAAGACTAAAAGTTCAGAGATCATCTCCCATCATCCTCTCTGTCCAGTGTTTGGTCAGGTGTTTACCCATAGTCCTTCGGGGCACATACTGTACTGTCTGTTGTGTCTCTTCCTGTTTGTTTTCTAGTGATTTACTAGTAAACCTCTGAGAGTTTTGCAGGCTGGAATAGACGTATTTAACACAAGCAATACATGTTTTAAAATTCATCTAGAAACTTGGATAATATTTGGTTTCTGTATCTGACAGGTTTTGCTAAACATACTGTATGCTGTGCTTCTCCTAATTGTGGTCCATAGTATCCGAAACCTAAGACGACATTCCCTACATTTGTTTTAACTTTGTGTTTGTTGGTTTAGCCAGGGAATCAGTCCAGGGGTGGACGTTGGTGACTCTTTCTTTATCCTTTACAGATTCATGTACTCTAATTCATGCTGCTAAGTTAAACAAGGGACAACAATACATTTTGAAACGTTAAACAAAGCTCTACAGCCATTCAATTATGATTTTAGTTTTCAGTAAAAATGTATTTGATTAACTGAGTTGAGTTATCTGATTTTAACAGATTTATTTTAGATGACTACATAAAACATACACACATAGACAAACATACAAACAGACAGGATTTGACACAACCGAACAGACACAGGCCTCAGTGCCCATGCAGGGGTACACACATACACACACACACACACACACACACACACACACACACACACACACAATCAAATATATATGGTAATAAATACAATACATGTTCAAGTAGAACAGGCAGACCAGACATAGGAAGCACAACCCGATCACAGAGGAAAAGGCTTATAAAACAATTACCCTGGAAAGAAGTGAAACGTATGTCCCAGTACTTAGCAAGTGCACTCAGAGGAGCATGGAAGACAGGTAATAAGAGTCCAGGTACTTGTGGTTAGCCATACCTTATGTGAGTCAACAGTGCCTTGAACAGGTTTGGATGCCATATGTACTATAGCGACAAGCCAGTTAGCTAAAAACTCCCAGGCTTATTGTCTAATATTCCAGTGGAAGTCACAGATACTTACGATATATTTGAGGTATTAGTTGGGTATTTTTGGTTGGCTTATGTAGTAGTAATATTCGTATGGTAGTATTTAGCATTAGTGCTGCAATAATGGCAGACAGTGACACTTATGTTTGTGTTTTGGTGAAATGTAACAAAGTATGACATTTTAATATAATCTCCTTCCTTCACTTCCTTCTGCTTCTCTCTGTATTATTGGAAACATCCACCGCCAAATTTGGTTTCAGCCATAAAAATGAGAGTTGTGTGTAATACATGTGGGGATTTAGCACTTTGACATTATGAAGTTTTACTAGTTTTAATTTCCTGTTGTGTAGCAGTAAAGAAAGTGCATTGTTTGAATGTGAGATCTTCCATGACTTGGTGATGGAAGCCACAATTGATATACAGTAATTTGGTCATAGAAAAGTGCGAAATTGATATTTCTATTTATTTTAGAAATGAATAAGAATGAAACAGTGAAACAACCCCCCCAACTTTGGTGACATGGTTAATTGGTGTAAGTAGGGTAGCAGTGTACATTCTAATTACACTGATACTGCTGTTAAGTTCTCTGCCAGTATGTCTGTGCAAGCCCGTTGTTGTTACAGTGTGTAATTGATTCCTACAGTCTTCTTCCTCTCCTTTTGATCCCTCCATCCTCTCCAGTCATGTCTCTCTCAGGTGGAACCGGCTAGCAGGAGGTCCAGCCTTGCTCTGCGTCCTCTCCTCTCTCCCGGCACGGGCAACATATGTTACACAGATCTGCGTGTTTCCATCCTAAACTCCCTCCTCACCCTCCCTGGCGCGTATGGATAGAGTGTCTGTGAGCCAACTAGGGAAGGGAAATGTAGCGCTGGTCGGACGGTGCTAGGATGTCACAAAACAAACACAGAAATCTGGACATTGTTAGCTTTGGAGTTTTTTCCTCCCCTGGTTGCGTGAGCCCAGAGTGACCTCTGGCCTCCCTCTCTCTTTCCCCATATTTAGATACCGTTGGTTGGTGAGCTGAGCTTCATATTTGGGTTTGGATTCACGGGTTGAGGAGAATGCTCACTGGAAAAACACAACTTAAAGATATGTTCTGGAACTTTGGCAACTACCAAGTATTTTTTAAACCTCCCGCTTTGGGCTGGATGTGCTAATGTAGTTCATACATGCATAATCTATGAGCAGAATTAATGTTTTACCTCAATTAGCCATGAAATCCCTAGTTTGAAAGAAACAATTTTTCTCGAAGCTGTGCTGCGCTATTTCCCTACATTTTCCCCATGTGGGCCAGCCCCCTAGCAATTTGATTTTAGCCAATGCGCTTCAGCCGTTTGAGTGACAGCTAGGAAGATGCACACAAACAGCACTTTTGGCTCATGAGCTACTTTCAGAACTAGCGATTGATAACTATACGAAAGTACCGGAGAATCTCTTTAATGAGGATTATAGAGAAATAAATGTGGTAATTTACATAAATATAGAAACAACACCACTGCCAATTTTTTTCCTAACAGACTATTTTCTACTTCTGTTCAGTTGATCCTTTGTGTTTCCTAGAAAAACCTCTCATGTTTTGTCTTGTGTGATTGGCACCCACCAATCGTACAAGAGTTCTATGGATGTGTATCAAAGGACCTTCACACCCAGGCAGTTGTTCCTTCGCCTCTCATCGAAGCAGAGGAGTAGCAGGACTGCATCCCAAATGGCACCCTATTCCCTACAAAACGCACTACTTTTGAACAGGGCCCGCCGTAGTACACAATACAGGGAAGAGGGTGCCATTTGGGACATAGCCCAGAAGTCGGTCGGTCTGGGGCGGGCTGGTCTGGGTCTGACAGTGTAACAGCATGTCAGATTGATGCTTCATCATTAATGCTTAATGACTTTACCATTCTAAACAAATAATCAGTCTCACAGAAGCCAAGCACGGGGATTCATAGGGCTATCAATTCACAGTCTTTAGGGGTGGAGGACAGGGAGGGATAAGGAGAGGGAGGGGGCAGGGAGGGGAGGAAAGAGAGGGATGAAGGGAGTGATTTAAGGAGAGACAGAGGGAGTGCAGAGGTGGAAAAGGGAGAGAGGGACAGAGGAGAGTGGAGGGTGGGAGGAAAGAGAGTGGAGTGTGGGAGGTAGGGAGGAGGGTGTGGGGGAGGGAGGAGAGTGGAGGGTGGGAGGGGGAGAGGAGGGAAGGATGGAAGGAGGAGTGGTGGAAACTGAAGAGAAGAAGGGATAGCAGGGAATTTATCTCTCTTGTCTTGGACTTTCTCCAGGTTGCTCCTGGGAGGCTGTTCAGTGGGGTGACCTTTCCCCAGAAGGAGGAGCCTGCTGGTGACCCTTGTATTCTCCCCTGTACACCCCTCCTCAGCCCCTCCAGTCCTCCAACCCCGGCTCAATGCAGGCCATTCATAGCTGTGTGTTTTCCTGGGGATGCTCTGCAGGGACACTATCCACTGACATTTTATGGAGCCAGAAAGAGAGAGAGAGAGAGAGGGGGGGGAAGGACAGCAGTCTGGGGACCAGGAAGTCAGAAAGGTTTAGCTACCCTGGACACACAGCATCCTCTAACAGGTCTGTCCTCCCCTTAATGGACTACTTCATTTCATTTGCTTTTTAGTTCTTGCTCCTAAAAATAATGTTATACAGAACATACAATTTCTGACACTGTTGAGTTGCGTCCAAGTGTGTCCTATGACATTTAACCATATGAACAATGGAGGTATTTGGCTTCATTCAACCCAAACACCCACATCCCCATCCACAAACATCCAGGAAAGGTGCACCTCGCTCCCCCATCGACCCCACCCCAGTGACCCATGCCTGGAGAGTAGTGGGTGCACTAACTGTTTTTACATCTGATGTCATACTTAGAAAGCATTAGACACGCAGAGAGACTGAGTAACATATCAGTATTGGGAAAGGGGTGAAGTGGAGTGGCGGTTCAAGTTTTGGTTAAACTTGTTTGTTTTCTCCCATGCATAGTGTGTTGGGAATTGTTATACTTTTCAAAGTTATAATGAATGACTTTAAAATGCTTTAACTGTGTTTCTAATCTCATGTGCTCAAGTGAGTGGGCTGACAGAATCTCAGAAAACCCCCTTCCAACATTTCACTGGATATGACGAGTGAATTATGACCATTCAAATGTACACAATTACAGAGGAAATCCGCCAAGGGAGACCAACTGGAATGTAACATTTTAACACCTCTACACTGTATAAAGTTATTTCAATGCTGTGGGCATTCCTCTCTGACATGTTGTAGGTATAAATCCAGTCGGCTGAAGGCTCCCATTTTTCTTAGTGTAGCTGGCACGCACACACACACACAAATAGTGCACTGTATAGGGAATATATAGGGGGCCATTCCTCACACAGCCCAGTGTGGAGAGAAGTGGGGCTCTCAGTAGGTCTGGTCTGGCCCATATCCATCTCCTCCTCTGTTCTACTGAAGAAAGAGAGAGTTTGTGCATTAATTCTTATTCCATGTGTTTGTGTGTGCATCATGCATATATACAATGTCTTCAGAAAGTATTCATACACTTTGACTTATTCAACATTTTGTTGTGTTACTGTAATGGCTGTTTGAAGAAGAGGACCAAGGTGCAGCGTGGTACGTGTTCATGATTTTTAATAAAACTGAACACTAGAACAAAAAATAACAAAGCGGAACAAACAAAACAGTTCTGTCTGGTGCAGACACACAAAACAGAAAATAACTACCCACAAAACCCATGTGGGCAAGAGCTACCTAAGTATGGTTCCCAATCAGAGACAACGATAGACAGCTGTCCCTGATTGAGAACCATACCCGGACAAAAACAAAGAAATACAAAAACATAGAAAAAGAACATAGAATGCCCACCCTAGTCACAACCTGGCCTAACTAACTGTCACGCCGCTCTATGGCCAGGGCGTGACAGTTACAGCCTAAATTCAAAATGGATTACATTTATTTTTCTCACCCACCTACACACAATACCCCATAACGACAAAGATAAAACGTTGTAAATGTTTGGAAATGTTTTGAAAATGAAATACTGAAATATCTCATTTACATAAGTATTCACATCCCTGACTCAATACATGTTAGAATCACCTTTGGCAGCCATTACAGCTGTGAGTCATTCTAAAAGCTTTGCACACCTGGATTGTACAATATTTGCACATTATTGTTAGAAAATTCTTCAAGCTCAGTCAAGTTGGTTTTTGATCATTCTTAGACAGACATTTTCAAGTCTTGCGGTAGATTCTCAAGCTGATTTAAGTCAAACTGTAACTAGGTCACTCAGGTACATTTAATGTCATCTTGGTAAGCAACTCTGATGTATATTTGGCCTTGTGTTTTAATTTATTGTCCTGCTGAAAAGTGAATTTGTCTCCCAGTGTCTGGTGGAAAGCAGACTGAACCAGGTTTTCCTCTAGGATTTTGCCTGTGCTTAGCTCTATTCCGTTTATTTTTATCCCAAAAAACTCCCTAGTCCTTACCGATGACAAGCATACACATAACATGATGCAGCCACTACCATGCTTGAAAATATGAAGAGTGGTACTTAGTGATGTGTTGTATTTGCCCCAAACAGAACACCTTGTATTCAGGACATAAAGTTAATTTATTGCCACATTTTTTACAGTTTTACTTTAGTGCCTTATTGTAAACAGGTGTATGTTTTGGAATATTTTTATTATATACAGGTTTCCTTCTTTTCACTCTGTCATTTAGGCTAGTTGTCACGCCCTGACCATAGTTTACTTTGTATTTTCTATGTTTTGATTGGTCAGGGTGTGATCTGAGTGGGCATTCTATGTTTCATGTCTTGTTTGTCTATTTCTATGTTCAGCCTGATATGGTTCTCAGTCAGAGGCAGGTGTTCGTCATTGTCTCTGATTGGGAACCATATTTAGGTAGCCTGGGGTTCACTGTGTGTTTGTGGGTGATTGTTCCTGTCTCTGTGTTCGTTTGCACCAGATAGGCTCAGTCACTTTGGTTTTTTCTTTTCACTTGTTTTGGAAGAGAAGAGAACGAGCGCCATTCTCCTTGCGGAGATGGTGCTAAATACATCAACACGGTCGGTCCCTGGGATTGGGCTGGCTAACACGATTAGGTTTGCTTGGAAGGAAAAGGAGATGGAGCCTTTAGGACGGGAATCTTTTGGAAGGATAATATTGATGGGGATTCTAAAGCTGACGGTGAAGGACGTGTTTTGTTTCCAAGGCAACTCGTTGGAGGGAGCATACGACGTGGCACTATATACAGAGGCAAAACACGATGATATCCTGAGAAGGGCAAGAGCAGTGGGAGGTGAGAGGCCGATGTGCCACTACGAAATAACAAGCCTGGCGAAGAATAATTTTAGGGTTGTAACTGTCAACATTTACAACCCTTACGTTAAGGACGAAGAGGTGAGGGCTTTTCTGGGGAGATATATGGATAACGTCTCCTCAGCAAGGCACCTCAAAGACTCCCTTGGGTTTTGGAATGGGAGGAGAGGTTTCCAGGCCCTCCTCAGAGAGGACCCAAAGGGACATGGTGGCTACCTCCATCCTCCTGCTATGTTCTCCCTAGGGGCTGACAGGGGGACGTTGTTTTATGCACGTCAGCCCCCATTTTGCAGACGCTGTATGGCCTACGGTCACATATTCGCCTCATGCAGTACAAGAAAATGCAGATTTTGTGCATCTGAGGATCATGAGGCGAGGGATTGTGACAAGCCTAAGACGTGCCATGGGTGTGGCTCGTCAGCACACCTGTGGCGGGGGTGCCCGGCCCGTCAGCGGTCATATGCGTCTGCGGCTGGGGGGGGGGCAGGGGCGGGGGATGGGGGAAGAAGAGGAGGGGAAGGAAGCACGCCTCATGATCAGAGTACAGGTCCAGAGGGGAAGGCCACAAGGAAGGAGGAGGAGCAAGAAGCGGCGGAAGGAAGAGAGAAGGAAACGGAAGGCACGGGAGTAGGAGAACCAGGAAAAGCGGCGGAAGACGGCAACCGAGTGGAGGAGCATGAGAGAGAAGAAAGCGATGGAGGAGTGGTGGAGAAGGAGACGGTGGAAGAGCAAGTGGACTGGGGGGAATGTGCCCTGGTGGAAGAGATGAGGGGTATGGTGGAGGAGCTGGCGGGCGGGGGGGTTGGTATCTCTCCACTGCCGTCATCACCAAAGAAGAGAATGAAGAGGAGGGAGCGATTGGCCGACAGTGAGAGGGAGGGGATGGCCAAGAGAGTGATGGGGGTGGGAGAAACCTCTGGGTTGCTGCTGGTTTCCACAGGCTCTCAATATCTGTTGGGTGGGGACACACCTAACAGGACTCAGGACTGGGTACAGGAGGAGGTGGGGAGTTTTTTGTTTGGGGACTCAGCCTCCCCAAATTTTTTCCAATCCAGCTGCAGCACTGGGGAGGGGGAGGATTGTGGGGGTAGACCCAGGGTGCAGGGCACCCCGGAGCCAAACACTATTCCTGCATCCTGGGTTGGTGAGATGGAGGAAGAGGGGGGGATGTTGGGAGTACAGATGGTGTCATCACCGGTAGATATGGAGCAGGGGAGCATCGGGTGAGTCTCCTGTTTTTGTTTTTTCTGTCTGGGTTTAGAATTTGAGTGTATTACATGTTTTTATTTTATTCTTTCATGGGGTCTGATTTTACTTTTGTTAGTTTAAATGTAAGGGGTTTAAGGGATTGTGTTAAGAGGAGGGCGGTTTTTAGTTATTTGGAGGGTGTGGGGTTTGATTTTTGTTTTTTACAGGAGGTTCACCTGAGGGATGGAGGGGATGTTAATAGGTTTAAGAGGGAGTGGGACAAGGGGGAGTCGGTTTGGGGTGTTGGGGGGGTGCACTCATCGGGGGTAGGGATTTTGTGTGGGCACAGGGAGGTTAAAGTGGAGGATTATTTTGTGGTAATGCAGGGGAGGGTTATAGGGGTGGATGTCACGATAAGGGATTGTAATTTTAGATTAGTGGTGGTGTATGGACCACAGGTGGTGGCAGACAGGAGGGAGATGGTGGACTGTCTGACGCCCCTGTGTGTCACAAATAGGAAATTAGTGATAGGGGGGGATTTTAATACAGATTTAGGAAGAGGGGGGGATAGCAGTGCAGGCGCCATTGCCAGGCTAATGGCTTGCCATGGTCTGGTAGATGGTGGTCTGCACACTACTCCGAAAATGGACGGTCCTACATGGCGCAACTCCAGGGGGGTTGAGCGGAGGCTCGACTATATTTTTGTACCCAGGTCTTTGGGTAAGTTGTCTGGGCGGCTGTTGCCTGTTTTCTTTTCGGATCACGACGGGGTGCTCCTGCAGGTGGGGTCGCCAGTCTGCCTCTTTGGTAGGGGGTACTGGAAGCTAGATCGGGATGTGCTGGAGGAGCAGGCTTTTGTTGACGGGTTTTATGGTTTCTTTTGGAGGCTTGAGGGTCTCCGGTCCATGTGCGAGGGGGTGGTAGAGTGGTGGGATTTAGTTAAGGTGAGGATTAGGGCTTTTATAATAGGATATTGCAAGAGGAAAAAAAGGGAGGAGAGGAGGGAGGTGGATCGTATCCAAAGGTTAATTGAACTCGAGTACGAGGCAGGCAACCTCGGCGGGTCGTTTGACTGGGAGAGATCCGCAACCCTAAAGGCGCAGCTCAGGGAGTTGCAGGAGCGGAAGGCTCGAGCTTTCCTGGAGCGTGCGCATAGTGGCTTTCTAGAACATAATGAGACTTGTTCTGCTATGTTCTTTAAGTCGGTTAGGGCCAGACAGAGTAGGAAGGTAATGCATGGCGTTAGGGAAGAAAATGGTAGTATAGTTAGAGAACCAGAGGATATGGTCAGGGTGACAACTGATCATTTCCAAGGTTTATTTAAGGAAAGGGAAATAGATGTAGAGCAGGGAAATGTGTTTTTAGAACACTTGTCCAGGCGGTTGCCGGAGGACATTAGAGAAGTGATGGAGGCCCAGATCTCACTAGAAGAGGTTGAGAGCGCTCTTAGGAGGATGGGAAAAGGGAAGGTGCCTGGGATAGATGGGCTGCCGGCTGAGATTTATCTCAAGTTTTGGGGTATACTTGGACCAGTGGTCCTCGAAGTCTTGAAGGCCATCCTTGAGACGGGGGTCCCGGGGGGATCAATGGCTGTTGGTGTGCTGTCACTTTTATATAAGAAGGGGGAAGTAACAGACCTTGGCAACTGGCGGCCGTTGACCATGCTGTGTGTAGATTACAAGCTACTTGCAAAGGTTTTAGCAGACCGGTTGCGCACAGCCCTTCCCTACGTCGTCCATGAGGATCAGACGTGCGGGGTAGAGGGCCGCTCTATTAGATGGAACCTACAGTTAATCAGGGACTCCATCGCTTGGGTTGAAGATAGAGGACTGCCTTTAATGGTAGCAGCGCTAGATCAGGCGAAAGCCTTTGATCGCGTGAATAGATCATTTTTATTCAGAGTGTTAGGTCGATTAGGATTTGGGGAGAAGTTCATAGGATGGATTCGTACATTATATGTCGGAGCGGGGTGCCGAGTTAGTGTAAATAGTCACTTGGGTGACGTTTTTGACCTCTCGTCTGGGGTCAGGCAGGGGTGCCCACTCTCGGCTCTCCTCTTCGTTCTGTACATGGAGCCTCTGGGGGCTGCCATTAGGGCAGACACAGGGGTGGAAGGCTTGTTGATCCCTGGAAGTGGTGGGCTGCGTGTTAAGATGACGCAGTATGCCGACGACACTTCCTTGCTGCTGTGCAAGGACTCGTGCCTGACAAGGTCCCTTGCCATCTTTGGGGATTTCACCCGAGCGTCGGGAGCAGTTCTGAACCATGCAAAGTCTTCCGTCAAGTTTTTCGGAAGATGGCGCGGTAGAACGGATGTGCCCGGGGGGTTATCTCTCTGTGAGGGGGCCCTGAGGATTCTCGGGGTCCATTTTGAGACCTCCGGCTCAGCGACGCTAAACTGGAACATGCGTATCGCAGTGGTACAGAGGAAGCTAGCAATGTGGAAGGCTAGGTATTTGTCTTTTATGGGCAAAGTCCTGGTTCTAAAGGTGGATGTGTTGCCGTCTCTTTTGTATTTGGCGTACATCTACCCATTGCCAGCTAGTCTGAGGAGGCCTCTAGTGAGGCTTGTGTTTCAGTTCATGTGGAGTGGCAGGTGCGAGTGGGTCGCCAGGGCACGCATGCTTTGTCCCATCGGGGAGGGAGGTAGGGGGGTACCACATTTCCCCCTCAAGCTGGACGCAATTTTTGTTTCTTTCTTGTTAACGGAGCTTGCTCATCCAGTGATACACCCGTCCGGTTACCTCCTGCGGGTGTTCTTCTCGTATCAGGCGAGAAGCGTAATGGTGTGGTCTAACACGGGTCCTCGGGCGGAACAGCTGCCGTGGCACTTTGGTCATGCGGCCAAGTGGCTGCGTGAGCACCCTGAGGTTGAAGTTGCCCGAGTAGGTTTAGATCACAGGCACCTGTACGAGGAGGTCAGAAAGGCAGGGAGTCCGGCGCCTGTAGTGGGCATCTCGGAAGTGGTCTGGGAGGGAGTGCAGGTGCGGGGTCTGGACAACAGGCTCAAGGACCTGAATTGGTTGAGCCTCCATAAGTGCTTGCCGGTACGTTCCATCATGTACCGGTATAGTTTGGTGCAATCCCCCACCTGTCCAAGATCTTCTTGTGGCAGGGAGGAGACTGTGCGCCATGTCTTTTGGGACTGTGCCTTTGCCGGAGTAGTATGGGCTAGGGCACGGGTGTTGTTAGGTTTGGTAAGGGGGGATTTTGTATTGACGTGGGCCAGGTTAGAGAGAGGTGTAGGGAGAGCTAGAGGGACGGATAGGGACAGGTTTCTGCTCTGGCTTCTCATGAGTCTCTTTAAACGGGGGCTGTGGGAAGCCAGGCAGAACATGGTGAAGACAGGGAGAGATTGGGGGGTGGAAGGGATAGTGAGGAGGGTGGAAGGAGATTTGAGGGGGAGGATGAAGAGGGAGGAGAGGAAGTGGGGGCAGCATGCTGCCCGGGAGAGGTGGAAGGGGGGTTTAGGGCTGGGTGTCATTTAGATTTGTAAGGGGATAGATTATGGACGGGGAGATAGGGAAAGGTAGTTTGTAGGATGACGGGGAGGGAAGATGCTCCCCTGAGGTTTTGTTTGGGGTTTTTGTTTTGTTTAAATTAAAATACCACTATTTGAGTTTGTATGGAAATTATGAGTTGTAAAGAATGAATGGTATTGATGATAATAAATTATTTTTATAAAAAAAAAAAATAGGCTGTTTTAGGTTTTCGTTACGTTCATCACGTTCTTTATTTTTGTAGTGTTTGCATTGATTCGTGTTTTACGTTTGGTCATTAAAACATGGATCGCAATCTACATGCTGCATTTTGGTCCGACTCTCCTTCTCATAAAGAATACCGTTACAGAATCACCCACCACAAAAGGACCAAGCAGCGTGTCAACAGGCAGGAGCAGCGCGAGGAGAAGCGCAATAAGGATTTCTGGACATGGGAGGAAATCCTCGACGGGAGAGGACCCTGGGCTAAACCAGGGGAGTGTAGCCGCACTAAGGTGCAGCGGGAGAAGAAACAACAGGAACAGCCCAAGGAGGAGTACAGTATGGAGTATACTACTTGGGAGGAGATCGACAGGTGGGCGGCCGACCCAGGGAGAGTGCCGGAGCCCGCCTGGGATTCGCTGGAGCAGTGCGAGGAAGGTTACCGTAGAATGGAGGCGGTGAAAGCAGAGAGGCGCTGGTATGAGAAGGCAGCACGGCGACGCGGATGGAAGCCTGAGAGGCAACCCCAAAAATTTCTTGGGGGGGGGCTAACAGGGAGTATGGCTACGCCAGGTAGGAGACCTGGGCAGACTCCCTGTGCTTACCGGGGGGCTAGAGAGACCGGACAGGCACCGTGTTATGCAGTGGTGCGCACGGTGTCTCCAGTGCGGGTGCATAGCCCGGTGCGGTATATTCCAGCTCCGCGTGTCGGCCGGGCTAGATTGAGCGTCGAGCCTAATGCCATGAAGCCGGCTCTACGCAGCTGGTCCCCAGTGCGTCTCCTTGGGCCGGCTTACATGGCACCAGCCTTGCGCTCGGTGTCTCCGGTTCGCCTGCATAGTCCAGTGCGGGCTATTCCACCTCGCCGCACTGGCAGGGCGACCGTGAGCATTCAACCAGGTAAGGTTGGGCAGGCTCGGTGCTCAAGAGCTCCAGTGCACCTGCACGGTCCGGTTTTTCCAGTACCACCTCCACACCCCAGCCCTCCGGTAGCAGCTCCCCGCACCAGGCTTCCTGTGCGTGTCCTCGGCCCAGTACCACCAGTGCCAGCACCACGCATCAGGCCTACAGTGCGCCTCGCCTGTCCAGCGCTGCCAGAGCCTCCCTTCTCTTCAGCGCTGTCGGAGTCTCCCGCCTGTTTAGCGCTGTTAGAGCCTGCCTTCTCTACAGCGCTGCCGGAGTCTCCCGCCTGTTCAGAACTGCCAGTTAGCATAGAGCTGCCAGTTAGCATAGAGCTGCCAGTTAGCTTAGAGCTGCCAGTTAGCAAGGAGCTGCCAGTCTGCAAGGAGCTGCCAGTCTGCAAGGAGCTGCCAGTCTGCATGGAGCTGCCAGTCTGCATAGAGCTGCCAGTCTGCATGGAGCTGCCAGTCTGCAAGGAGCCGCCAGAGCTGCCAGTCTGCAGGATGCCGCCAAAGCTGCCAGTCTGCAAGGAGCCGCCAGAGCTGCCAGTCTGCAAGGAGCCGCCAGAGCTGCCAGTTAGCATGGAGCAGCCAGGGCCGCCAGTTAGCATGGAGCAGCCAGGGCCGCCAGTCAGCATGGAGCAGCCAGGGCCGCCAGTCAGCATGGAGCAGCCAGGGCCGCCAGTCAGCATGGAGCAGCCAGGGCCGCCAGTCAGCATGGAGCAGCCAGTCAGCATGGAGCAGCCAGTCAGCATGGAGCAGCCAGAGCAGCCAGTCAGCATGGAGCAGCCAGAGCTGCCAGTCAGCATGGAGCAGCCAGTCAGCATGGAGCAGCCAGAGCTGCCAGTCAGCATGGAGCAGCCAGTCAGCATGGAGCAGCCAGAGCTACCAGTCATCATGGAGCAGCCAGAGCAGTCTGCCAGCATGGAGCAGCCAGAGCTGTCAGTCAGCATGGAGCAGCCAGAGCAGCCAGTCTGTGTCGTCCAGACTCTTCCAGATCTGCCAGTCGTCCAGACTCTTCCAGATCTGCCAGTCGTCCAGACTCTTCCAGATCTGCCAGTCGACCAGACTCTTCCAGATCTGCCAGTCGACCAGACTCTTCCAGATCTGCCAGTCGACCAGACTCTTCCAGATCTGCCAGTCGGCCAGATTCTCCCAGATCTGCCAGTCGACCAGACTCTTCCAGATCTGCCAGTCGACCAGACTCTTCCAGATCTGCCAGTCGGCCAGATTCTCCCAGATCTGCCAGTCGGCCAGATTCTCCCAGATCTGCCAGTCGGCCAGATTCTCCCAGATCTGCCAGTCGGCCAGATTCTCCCAGATCTGCCAGTCGTCCAGATTCTCCCAGATCCGCCAGTCAGCCAGGATCTTCCGGATCCGCCAGTCAGCCAGGATCTTCCAGAACCGCCAGCCAGCCAGGATCTGCCGGATCTAACCACCTGCCTGAGCTTCTTCTCAGTGCTGAGCTTCTTCTCAGTGCTGAGCTTCCTCTCAGGGCTGAGCTACCCATCTGTCCCGAGTTACCTCTGTCCCGAGCTGTCCCTCTGTCCCATGTTATCATTGTGGTGGGTAACCTATTTAGGGACGTTTAGGAGGGGGATTAAAACTGTCATGGAGTGGGGTCCACGTCCAGCGCCAGAGCCGCCACCGCGGACAGATGCCCACCCAGACCCTCCCCTATAGGTTCAGGTTTTGCGGCCGGAGTCCGCACCTTGGGGGGGGGGGTACTGTCACGCCCTGACCATAGTTTACTTTGTATTTTCTATGTTTTGATTGGTCAGGGTGTGATCTGAGTGGGCATTCTATGTTTCATGTCTTGTTTGTCTATTTCTATGTTCAGCCTGATATGGTTCTCAGTCAGAGGCAGGTGTTCGTCATTGTCTCTGATTGGGAACCATATTTAGGTAGCCTGGGGTTCACTGTGTGTTTGTGGGTGATTGTTCCTGTCTGTGTTTTTCACCTGATAGGCTGTTTTAGGTTTTCGTTACGTTCATCACGTTCTTTATTTTTGTAGTGTTTGCATTGATTCGTGTTTTACGTTTGGTCATTAAAACATGGATCGCAATCTACATGCTGCATTTTGGTCCGACTCTCCTTCTCATAAAGAATACCGTTACACTAGTATTGTGGAGTAACTACAATGTTGTTGGTCCATCCTCAGTTTTCACCTATCACAGCCATTAAACTCTGTAACTGTTTTAAAGTCACCATTGGCCTCATGGTGAAATCCCTGAGTGGTTTCCTTCCTCTCCGGCAACTGAGTTAGAGTCTGTATCTTTGTAGTGAATGGGTGTATCATCCAAAGTATAATTATTAACTTCACCATGCTCAAAGGGATATTAAATGTCTCCTTTTAATATTTGTACACACCTACCAATAGGTGCCCTTCTTTGCAAAGCATTGGAAAACCTCCCAAGTCTTTGTGGTTGAATCTGTGTTTGAAATTCACTGCTCGACTGAGGGACCTTACAGATAATTGTATGTGTGAGGTACAGAGATGAGGTAGTCATAGAAAAATCATGTTAAACTCTATTATTGCAACTTATGTGACTTGTTAAGCAAATATTTACTCCTGATCTTATTTAGGCTTGCCATAACAAAGGGGTGGAATAATTATTGACTCAAGACATTTCAGCTTTTCATTATTTTTTAAATTTTTTTTAATTGAAAAGCATTCCATAATGTGTAGGCCAGTGACACTAAATCTCAATTTAACCAATTTTTAATTCAAGCTGTAACACAGAAAAATGTGGAAAAAGTCAAGGGTTGTATGCTTTCTGAAGGCACGGTATGTGTTGCATGTGAGCACTTGTGCGTGCCTGGGTATGTAATGTAGGTAAATGTGCATGTATGTAGCTTGTGTGTGTGTGTGTTATAGTTTTGGGTATAGACATCTCCCCTGCCACACAGTTGGTTGAGCAGACCAATGGACCAATAGCAGCAGCGATAGAGGTGAGAGATGTCATGCAACTACTGGCACAGATACAATTAACATACCATACAGATAGATAGATATCCTCAGGATCTCATTAAAAACCAAATGTAACCATTCTTTACATCCCAAGTAAATACTATATCATTATATTGACAACCTCGTTAGCAACAATGTGACATTGTATCAGAGCTAAAGTACAATGGGGAACAATTAAGTGGTAATGCCAGAGAAGCCGGGGTTTGGAGGATATATTGGCACAGGTGTTGTTAGGTCCGAGATGAAGTCGAGGCCTGGTAAACCGTGCCAATATATCCTCCAAACATTGGCTTCGAGGGCATTATCAGGATTATACAACGAGTTACCAACATATTCAGATAATGATTGACATATTATCATTAAAAATGTTATTTTGATTAATTTATTCATACTATTTCATCCTTCCACGGGATATAGTCCCGACACAGATCTAGGATTGCGAGAGACGCGACCCAGTCTTTCAGTCTTTTTGTTCTGCATCTATGGACACGACCCAGTCGTTCGTTCTAAATGTTTCATACTGGCTGGCAACGTTTTTATCCCTTGCTTGCTAGCTAGCCAACTACAACTAACTTACAGTCACGTCAACCTTTTTTCAATTGACATTCTTTTGTATATATCGATCAAAATGATGCCAGCTGAATCATGATTTCGACTGGCTGAGAAATGCTGTCTGCCTGTCTGTCTCGTCCTGACTCACGATACGTTCATTACTATGGGACAGCAGGAGATCGAATTTGAATATTGAAGCAATTTTGCAAATTTCGGCGAGACAGACAGCAAGGTTTATATAAATCTCCACTGTTGAAAAGTAAATGTTAGCCTAAAATAAATGTGAGATAATGTCTAGATGCTTTTTATAATGGGGATCAAGTTTATAAATTACCTGGCTGGGCTGATGAGACAATTGATAGCACAGTCAGATGGAACAGAGTAAATAAGCATTTTAACTTCATAGATTTAGCCGGTGGAAACTTGTGGAATCGACACCGGCTGGAATGCAGTTTTAACCAATCAGCATTCAGGATTAGACCCACCCATTGTATAATCATGTACAATCAGTACAATCATGTCAAAATGTGACATCATTTGGTAATTTTTGACATTTAAATTCACTGTAAAAAGAGCCAGCTCTCGTCTGCTTCTACTCATTAAATACAATAAATTAAGATGACTTATGAAACTGCCTGGGCAGTAAAAAAAAATGTATTAAACCTTTATTAAATAACTAAGTCATCATATTGAGACCTAGGTCTCTTTTACAAATTCACCCTGTATATATAACATAAATAAACACATTATACCCAAACTATATATACAGTACAAAACATTAAGGACACCTGTTCTTTCCATGACAGACTGACCAGGTGAATCCAGGTGAAAGCTATGATCCCTTATTGATGCCACTTGTTAAATGCACTTCAATCAGTGTAGACGAAGAGGAAAAAACAGGTTAAAGAATAATTTTTAAGCCTTGAGACATTTGAGACATGGATTGTGTATGTGTTCCACTCAGAGGGAGAATGGGCAAAACAAAAGATATAAGTGCATTTAAACGGGGTATGGTAATAGATGTCAGGCACACCAGTTTGTTTCAAGAACTGCAGCGCTGCTGGGTTTTTCATGTTCAACAGTTTTCCATGTGTATCAAGAATGGTCCACCACCCAAAGGACATCCAGTCAACTTGACACATCTGTGGGAAGCATTGGAGTCACCATAGGCCAGCATCCCTTTCCACAACTTGTAGAGTCCATGCCCCGACGAATTGAGGTTGTTCTGATGGCGAAAGGGTGGGGTGGGGGGGTCCTTAATGTGTTGTACACTCACTGTATATACACATTAAAAAATAAAAACACAGTTATCGGAAGTACAAATAAAACATGACAAATCCCCCAGAAAAACAGATATATTCCTCCAAAAATATGTGCCCAAACAATACTTTAAATTGCTCAAACAGCACCAGAACATCAAGTTAAAATGTAGTTTCAGTTTTGTTCCAGTACATTAAAACTAAAAGCAGATCTACCTTGCTCGGTGGAAACCCTAGGAACCTCAAGAGTTAACCAATCTTGTGAACGGGTTAGGCAACTCAGGTGTGTATACTTCAACAGCAAAGTTAGATAAGACAGATGTTAATGAAGTGGGGCCTTGTAAACAAAAAGGGAGTGATGTAGAGATCTATGGGTCTTTAGCCAACCTTTTGATACAGGATGCAGTGATCAGAACTGTCACCTGTAACAAAATGAAGGGCACTATGGTAGATGGCATCCAAAGGTTTAAGAGTAGTAGCAGAATAAATACTATCAAAATAATCACGAGCTTCTTAACCAGCTCATCTCTATGTTTTCTAAACGTCAAATCCACATCAATCCAAATGCCTAAGTATTTATATGCAGGAACACGTTATATTGGAGAATCATCTAATGAGTGAACATGTAGTTCATCTGAAACATTCTTACAAGAGTTTGAAAACAACAAGTTTTAAATCAGCAAGAGATTCCTGAATAGCTCTAAAATCTGACTGTAGTTTTGACACAGATCAGTCTGGGCAATAGCATATCATCTGCATATAAATTAAGTTTCCAATTTGTAACAGATTTACCAATGGTGTTTATATAAATAGTGAAGAGAACAGGTACCAAAATGGACCCCTGTGGTACACCTTTATGTACTTCAAGAAATTCAGACTTAATGCGATGGCCTGAGTTCTGTCACTAAGATAATCGTGAAACCATGAGCAGGTGTCAGAGCTCAGGCTTATCAAGGACAACTTATTCAATAAAATAGCATGATCAACAGGTCCACAAACAAAGCCGCACATTTAATTTGAGTGTTTAAAGCATTGACAGGATCATTAACAACTAAAGTTGTTGCTGTAATAGTACTATGCCCAGGCCTAAACCCCGATTGGTTTACATTCAAAATATATTTATTTATTTATTTATTAAAATATATTTCTCAGACTAATAAAGAGCAAAGTTATACATTTACCAAGGATTCAAGAATCTTCGCTAGAAAAGGAAGCCTTGAAATGGTGGCGATGATGATTAAGATCTCTACTGTCCCCGTCCTCATGAAGTGGCAGCACAAGATGATTTCCATACTTTTGGAATATTTCCTGATAAAGTTAAATAATAAATGTGGGTTTTGAACTAACAATGATGGGCGCTGCACACTTAAGCAGACCAGGATCCAATTGGTCGGCCCCTGGGGATTTCTTGTTGTCTATTGCTAGAAAAGCATCCAGGACTACTTTTTCTGTAAATAGCCCAAAGAAAATCTTTGACTATCATTTCTCTGATCATTCAGCAAGTTTCCCCAATCAGCATTCAGACCAATATCATTGTGAATAGGCTTAGAAGTTATTTCAAAGAGCCTGCTGAAATAAAATGGTGATTAAAAATATAAACAATGGCATTTTTTTCTGTCTGAATTCATTTGTTGTGGCAGAGTGGAGGAAGTAGAACCCTTCAGGGATTTGACAGTTTTCCAGTTTTCCAGCCGGGTTCCCATTACAATCCGAAAAAGCAGTTACAAGCTTTCCAGTCCAGGCCTAAGCCTATGTTCCTGGCCTCGACCCAAGCATCTCTTTTTATGAATGACTTCTGATCATTTTGTAGTGCACCAGTCATTCGATCTAAAGTTAGGGTTTGGGATAGGCTTAAAACAAAAATAACAATAACAACTTTCTATTGCTGGATTCAAACTTGCAACCTTTGGAATCAGAGGCAGATGCTGATGCCCATTTACCACATCCTTGCATAAGTGAAACCTACTTGAAGGTAACAGCTCTCACTGTTGCCCCTAGTGGCCGGTTTCAAATCAAATCCAAATGTATTTGTCACGTGCGCCGAATACAAGTGTAGACTTTAGCGTGAAATGCTTACTTACAAGCCCTTAACCAACAGTGCAGTTCAAGAAGAGTTAAGAAAATATTTACCAAGTAGACTAAAATAAAAAGTAATAATACAAAGGAATGTCAATGTCAATTGTCTGGTGCTGATTTTATGAATTGTCTTATGGCTTGGGGGTAGAAGCTGTTGAGGAGCCTTTTGGTCCTAGACTTGGTGTTCCAGTATCGCTTGCCGAGCGGTAGCAGAGAAAACAGTCTATAACTTGGGTGACTGGAGTCTCTAACCATTTTATGGGCTTTCCTCTGACACCGCCTATTATTTAGGTCCTGGATGGCAGAAAGCTTGGCCCCAGTGATGTACTGGGCCGTTCGCATTACTCTCTGTAGTGCCTTATGGTCAGATGCCGAGCAGTTGCCATACCAGGTGGTGATGATACCGGCTCCTTTGTCTTGCTCACATTGAGGGAGATGTTGTTGTCCTGGCACCACACTGCCAGTTCTCTGACCTCCTGTCGGTGATCAGGCCTACCACTGTTATGTTGTCAGCAAATGTAATGATGCTGTTGGAGTTGTGTTTAGCCACGCAGTCGTGGTTGAATAGGGAATACAGGAGGGGACTAAGTACACAGCCCTGAGGGGCCCCAGTGTTAAGGATCAGCGTAGCAGACGTGTTGTTGTCTACTGTTACCACCTGCGGGCGCCTCATTGGGAAGTCCAGGATCCAGTTACAGAGGGAGGTGTTTAGTCCCAAAGTCCTTAGCTTAGTGATGAGCTTTGTGGGCACTATGGTGTTGAACGCTGAGCTGTAGTCAATGAACTGCATTCTCACACGCAGTTGAAGTCGGAAGTTTACATGCATCTTAGCCAAATACATTTAAACTCAGCTTTTCACAATTCCTGACATTTAATCCTTTTAAAAATTCCCTGTCTTAGATCAGTTAGGATCACCACTTTATTTTAAGAATGTGAAATGTCAGAATAATCATAGAGAGAATTATTTTTTTCAGCTTTTATTTCTTTCATCACATTCCCAGTGGGTCAGGAGTTTACATACACTCAATTAGTATTTAGTAGCATTGCCTTTAAATTGTTCAACTTGGGTCAAACGATTCGGGTAGCCTTTGACAAGTTTCCCACAGTAAGTTGGGTGAATTTTGGCACATTCAACCTGACAGAGCTGGTGTAACTGAATCAGGTTTGTAGGCCTCCTTGCTCGCACACGCTTTTTCAGTTCTGCCAACACATTTTCTATGGGATTGAGGTCAGGGCTTTGTGATGGACACTCCAATACCTTGACTTTGTTGTCCTTAAGCCATTTTACCACAACTTTGGAAGTATGCTTGTGGTCATTGTTCATTTGGAGACCCATTTGCGACCAAGCTTTAACTTCCTGACTGATGTCTTGAGATGTTGCTTCAATATATCCACATAATTTTTCTTTCTCATGAAGCCATCTATTTTGTGAAGTGCACCAGCCCCTCCTGCAGCAAAGCACCCCCACAACATGATGCTGCCACCTCTATATACATTCATGCTGTGTACAGAAATGCCTTTCTGTGGTGTACTTTGAAAGTTCTGCTATCTATAGTTCCATGGGAACATCACCAGAACGGTTCAAACGAGCCACTGCCATAAAACTCCTGCATGCAAGTCCACCCACTCTGAGGTTTCTGGTCTAAACGTCCAATGACATATTTCAACTAAATATCATTTATTTTATTTTTTATGATTACTTACTTATACCAAATGTTTTTTCTTCTTCAAACCTTTGAAAAACAACACTGGAGGATGGATATATATTTTTTCAGTCTTTAAATTCTCTGCCAGGGACAAAATGACCTCATGTTGTAATTTTAGTCTAATTCCGTTTGGGGGGAAAGCCGCACCACTAGCTGGTCGTTTATTCAGGAGCAGAAAGGTTATGACACTACCACTGCGTAATGGCAAAGGTAGAGATGATTTTTGCATGTGTTTTCATGTAGAACATTATTGTAGTGTTGGTTTCTGCTTCACCTTGGTTATTGTAACTTAGGTTAGAAAGCAACAGCATGTTGCTGGAAGTTGACTCATTTTATGGTATCACATGTAAAAGGTAATAGGCTTCAGTAAACTACAGCAAACATAGCTTAGAAAGTGTAGTCAAAGATTCCGTTTGAAATTCATTTTCGGGGCAGAAACCATGCCCATAGCTAAATTCACATAACTCAAAACACTTTTTTGTGGAAATTCACCTGATCCATCACCTTTGCAATGTGATGTGTCATCTCTGCTATGAGTCTGCTGACAGGGTTGGGGTCAGTAACGTACATCGGGGAGAAGCCCTCATGTCTTGAGATAACAGGACAGTCTAATCAGAAGCTGTGATGACGAATGAGGAAGTGTGTGAGGAGTGTGTGTATGAGGGATGAGGAAGTGTGTGAAGAGTGTGTTTATGAGGGATGAGGAAGTGTGTGAAGTGTGTCTTTGAGGGATGATGAGAGGTGTGGGGAGTTTTGTATGAGGGATGAGGATAGGTGTGAGGGGTGTGTGTATGAGGGATGGGGATAGGTGTGTGTATAAGGGAGGAGGAAGTGTGTGAAGATTGTGCGTATGAGGGATGAGGAAGTGTGTGAGGAGTGTGTGTATGAGGGATGAGGAGAGGTGTGAGGGGTGTGTGTATGATGGATGATGATAGGTGTGAGGGGTGTGTGTATGAGGAAAGAGGATAGGTGTGAGGAGTTTGTGTATGAGGGATGAGGATAGGTGTGAGGAGTGTGTGTATGAAGGATGAGGATAGGTGTGAGGAGTTTGTGTATGAGGGATGAGGATAGGTGTGAGTGGTGTGTGTATGAGGGATGAGGATAGGTGTGAGGAGTGTGTGTATGAGGGATGAGGATAGGTGTGAGGAGTTTGTGTATGAGGGATGAGGAAGTGTGTGAGGAGTGTGTGTATGAGGGATGAGGATAGGTGTGAGGGGTGTGTGTATGAGGGATGAGGATAGGTGTGTGGGGTGTGTGTATGAGGGATGAGGATAGGTGTGAGGAGTGTGTGTATGAGGGATGAGGGTAGGTGTGAGGGGTGTGTGGATGAGGATAGGTGTGAGGGGTGTGTGTATGAGGGATGAGGATAGGTGTGAGGGGTGTGTGTATGAGGGAGGAGGATAGGTGTGAGGAGTGTGTGTATGAGGGATGAGGATAGGTGTGAGGAGTTTGTGTATGAGGGATGAGGAAGTGTGTGAGGAGTGTGTGTATGAGGGATGATGATAGGTGTGAGGGGTGTGTGTATGAGGGATGAGGATAGGTGTGAGGGGTGTGTGTATGAGGGATGAGGATAGGTGTGTGGGGTGTGTGTATGAGGGATGAGGATAGGTGTGAGGGGTGTGTGTATGAGGGATGAGGAAGTGTGTGAGGGGTGTGTGTATGAGGGAGGAGGATAGGTGTGAGGGGTGTGTGTATGAGGGACGAGGATATGTGTGAGGGGTGTGTGTATGAGGGATGAGGATAGGTGTGAGGGGAGTGTGTATGAGGGAGGAGGATAGGTGTGAGGGGTGTGTGTATGAGGGATGAGGATAGGTGTGAGGAGTGTGTGTATGAGGGATGAGGATAGGTGTGAGGGGTGTGTGTATGAGGGATAATGATAGGTGTGAGGGGTGTGTGTATGAGGGATGAGGATAGGTGTGAGGAGTGTGTATGAGGGAGGAGAATAGGTGTGAGGGGTGTGTGTATGAGGGATGAGGATAGGTGTGAGGAGTGTGTGTATGAGGGATGAGGGTAGGTGTGAGGGGTGTGTGGATGAGGATAGGTGTGAGGGGTGTGTGTATGAGAGATGAGGATAGGTGTGAGGGGTGTGTGTATGAGGGATGAGGATAGGTGTGAGGAGTGTGTGTATGAGGGATGAGGATAGGTGTGAGGGGTGTGTGTATGAGGGATGAGGATAGGTGTGAGGGGTGTGTGTATGAGGGATGAGGATAGGTGTGAGGAGTGTGTATGAGGGAGGAGAATAGGTGTGAGGGGTGTGTGTATGAGGGATGAGGATAGGTGTGAGGAGTGTGTGTATGAGGGATGAGGGTAGGTGTGAGGGGTGTGTGGATGAGGATAGGTGTGAGGGGTGTGTGTATGAGGGAGGAGGATAGGTGTGAGGAGTGTGTGTATGAGGGATGAGGATAGGTGTGAGGGGAGTGTGTGTATGAGGGATGAGGATAGGTGTGAGGGGAGTGTGTATGAGGGAGGAGGATAGGTGTGAGGAGTGTGTGTATGAGGGATGAGGATAGGTGTGAGGGGTGTGTGTATGAGGGATGAGGATAGGTGTGTTTGTGTCTATGAGACTGATCCCATGTTAATGAGCTCTCTGGGTGGGCAAGGTGCCAGAGACAATTTTAAGCATTCTTATCAGAGACACAAGGTACTGTTTAATCAAAAACCTGGATTAAAAATATATTATTCTTCAGAAAGCACAGACTTGCATTCATATTTGGTCAATTAATTTAGTTGATTTAGTGTTTGGTTTTGATAGCAATCACATTTTATATCAATTCCAACATGACTAATAATTTTGATGGGGTTTCCCCCACAAACCCGAATAAGGCCCACAGACTGATCCGTTACCCAGAGATCTCTCTGTCTGTGTGCGAATCCTGTCAGGGTGTTAGTGCTGTGGGTGTGAACCTGCTCTGAGTTCAAGGACTCATCGCTCAGTGGCTGACTGACCAGCTCTCCCACACACATGTGTACACCGGCAGGTAGCCTCGCGGTTAAGAGCATTGGG
>NC_048569.1:17969890-17987390 GCF_013265735.2 Oncorhynchus mykiss | reverse complement strand
ATGAACAGCTTTGGCTGTTAATAGTTTATTACAATTGAACTGAAAATATGCATTACATTTCCCCAAAGGTTCACTTTTTAAAAGTTTGGCAACCAATGCTATTTCGATTTCACAATGCATTTCCATGGCCGAGGAATAATCATTAGTCAGTTGTTTGACTTGTCGGTTTATGTAAGACCAGGGTAAACGTGCTCAAACATCTGTATTTAGTCTAGAGTTGATGATCTAAACGCGTGTGCTCTTCTGGGAAACAACGATGAGGTTAGCGAGACGGATTTAAGTAGCCTACACAAAACAAAAACAAAGTGGGCACTTTATGCCCCGGGCACATTTCTGGTGACATTTAACAGCAAGGAAAGCTATTTCCTCCGCCATTCAAAGCAAAACGGACTTAATTGGTCAAGAAGTCTTTTGCAGTTTGGGGAAATGTTTGTGATATTCCCTGTGCTTTTTCACTTCATCTCCCCAACTTGTCCACTTGAGACTGTGTTTATTCCCTCCTGGGGGGAAAAGTGCTTTACTTGAGCTGGCAATTTTGATATGACACCAAAATATTCACTTGAACTAAAGCGCGCCATTGGAAATCCTTTGTAGTAGTAATGAGTATTCATTACGGGTATCAAGATACGTTTATGTAGTAATTAAATTCGACTAAACACAGAAACAAACATTTCACAAAAACGCACCTTATCTTTTTAGCCAAATACAATTATACGCTATTAGGCTGCAGAACATCATCTGCTTGCCCAGTGCAGATACAGATAGACATCTGTAAACTCAAGACTGGAGTGAGTGGCTCATTTCACCGATAGAAATCTTGGGAATTTTTCCTCTTGTAAACTTTATCAAATCACTTGTGTGTAGCAGGCACCCGTTGGGGTCCCATGTGAACACTGGAATTTCCTCCTTGTTTTTTAGTCGTACAGGCCTAAATCCAACTCCAAAAGCTACAGTACTTTACATGTCAAAATGGTGCTCGTGCTATATAGTTTGTAAAACAACTGGGAATATATTTGAAGACAAGTAGGCGACACATGTAGCGTTGCCAATCCATTTCTGAGGTCGGTCGAGCAGCTAGCTAGCTATACGATTGGAGTGTGCACGAGGTCAAGCCAGGAGCCCTATAGCTCTGCGTGGTGCGGAGCGAGGAGAAGGGAGAAAATGAACCTATGGCGCGCAGGGGGTGCTGCCGGTTAGAAGGGGAGAGCGCGCGCATTTGGCACTAACATTTGGGACGGGTGGAGATAGATATACCTGGCCGCGAGCCTGCTGCTGCGCTCAGAGGAGAGCGCATGCATGCGAACAGCACCATTTTTGACAGTTAATGTATTCAAAATGGGCTCTTCACAGTGCAGACCCCATCCCCAGGAAATACACAATTAACTCACTCTGCATTAGGGGCACTACGTATGATGAAGACGAATTAATTATTGAACTCTCACATCTGTTCACGATTAAGCATTAGGCACAGGCGTTTCCTTTCCTTCAGCCTAGGCCTGGCCAGGTCTCTGTCTCTTTATGTCGTTAAGCAGGCTTTGGTGTGTTTGGCTTGTAATTATTTAATAACAATGCCTGAGTGGAAAGATACACTGCGTTTCATGCAGGCAGGGTTGGCCAAAAATACGATATAATTAAAGACAATGACCCCCCCCCCCCCCCCCCCCCCTTCTCTATAACTGGGCCATATTTTTCTTCTGTAGGCTAACGCTACACACACTAATAAAATATGAATTTCTAACAGTCATCTTGATGAAAAAGTCTTTCAAATGAATGCTTTGTTTTCGACGAATTGCTAAATATGTGTTTTGTTGAGCACAACATGCCTGGGTCTAGTTGTAGGAGGTGCAGCTGCTTGATGAAAGAAGAGGAGTCTGTTTTGCCTAAAGCCAAGGAAATTCTTTCTCTTTTTTCTCTCCCAGGCCACTGAAGTCTGAATGAGTTGCCTCTGGTTCACTTTGTACTATTCAGGATGTGTCTCACATGTTTGCGTTGGATCAAAGGTGGGACGGGATTGTTTTTCCGACAACAAAGCCTAAACAGTATTTTGTGTGAACGTGACGCACCCGTCTGCACGCGATTTGTTTGTAATATTTGTGCAATATTTAAATCAACGTCTGCTCACACAGTTTCCTGAAGATAGGCTTGGCATTTCCATGTCCTTTTGACAATACTGAGATACACCAATAAAAACGAATGGATTACTCTGAAAAAATATAAAAAGGGGAATAATCCCAGTTCTTCATTTGTAGATTTTAAAGTTATTATTGTGATATTATTATCAGATGCTGTCCAACGTACCAAATGTTCGTTCATTTCCTTACATTATAAAAGTTTTACAAGCAAAAATAATAATAGGATATTATTTCCCTCCCATTTTTGATAGCTTGCATTCATCTGTACAATCTATATTGTTTAATGTTTAATTGTTTTAGCTGTGTAGCCTATATGTCGTGCATGGGCGGCAGGTGGTTAGAGCGTTGAACTAGTAAACGAAAGGTTGCAAGATCGAATCCCCGAGCTGACAAGGTAAAAATATGTAGTTCTGAACAAGGCAGTTAACCCACTGTTCATCGGTCGTCATTGAAAATAAGAATTTGTTCTTAACTGACTTGCCTAGTTAAATAAAGGTTAAAAATATATATAATTCTAGTTTGCTCGGTTTTTTTGTTAATCATTTCCAATATGTCAAGTAATTATCTTTTTGTTTTCTCATGATTTGGTTGGGTCTAATTGTGTTGCTGTCCTGGGGCTCTGTGGGGTCTGTTTGTGTTTATGAACAGAGCCCCAGAACCAGCTTGCTTATGGGACTCTTCTCCAGGTTCATCTCTCTGTAGGTGATGGCTTTGTTATGGAAGGTTTGGGAATCGCTTCCTTTTAGGTGGTTGTAGAATTTAACGGCTCTTTTCTGGATTTTGATAATTAGCGGGTATCGGCCTAATTCTGCTCTGCATGCATTATTTGTTGTTTTACGTTGTACACGGAGGATATTTTAGCAGAATTCTGCATGCAGAGTCTCAATTTGGTGTTTGTCCTATTTTGTGAATTCTTGGTTGGTGAGCGGACCCCAGACCTCACAACCATAAAGGGCAATGTGTTCTATAACGGATTCAAGTATTTTTAGCCAGATTCTAATTGGTATGTCGATTTCATGTTCCTTTTGATGGCATAGAAGGCCCTTCTTGTCTTGTTTCTCAGATCGTTCACAGCTTTGTGGAAGTTACCTGTGGCGCTGATGTTTAGGCCAAGGTATGTATAGTTTTTTTGTGTGCTCTAGGGCAACGGTGTCTAGATGTAATTTGTATTTGTGGTCCTGGTGACTGGACCTTTTTTGGAACACCATTATTCTGGTTTTACTGAGATTTACTGTCAGGGCCCAGGTCTGGCAGAATATGTGCAGAAGAACTGGGTGCTGCTGTAGGCCCTCCTTGGTTGGTGACAGAAGCACCAGATCATCAGCAAACAGTAGACATTGACTTCAGATTCTAGTAGGCTGGAAATAAGAATTTGTTCTTAACTGACTTGCCTAGTTAAATAAAGGTAAAAATAAATACATATCCTATGAATTCCCTGGTTTATTTACAATAAAAGATAATTTACTGATCAGCTCTACTTTAGCTTTAATTGCATTAACGGTTACTTGGGGCTGAATAAGTTTAAAAACTGATGCAGCCTTGTGATGGGGCTTAACATGACAAACGTTCGTAACCCCATACATCTTTGATGCTGGATTCAGTGGAGAATCTGACGTCATTTCGACATTTCTGACACCAGTACTCCAGAGTACAGCCTAGCGTACCTCTGGCTGGATACTAATGGGCCAGTAAAAAGTCGATAGACGTGCCTAAACAACCTGCAGATAACGCTGCACTGTTTGAATTACTCAAGAGTAAGAGAGCACATGGATTTTGATCAAATAATGCAAAATTCAGATATTGGAATATGAAAATAAATGATTTGCAATTAATGTGAATTAGTATGAGTAATTTATAAAATTATAATTGGAGTATTTGTACTGTTTAGCTTTATTAAATTCTTAAGGTTTAAAATGACAATAATATCATCAAAGTTATTTTAACACATTCTAACCTATTACTCACATTAATACGTGTGGCCTAGTTAAAAGTATTGCCAGAATAATTTTGGGGGAAATGGCTGGAGTGCTGTCGAAACCTTAACATTAACATTGACAATTTAACAATCACAAGAGTTGTGACATTTGTAAAGCCTTAAACGATACAATTACAATTATTTTTTTTAAAAAAACAACAACATTCGGCTTTGTTTGATGAAGCATTTTTTTTCTTTTTTTCAGTTTATCAAGTTGGAAAAATTAGAAATATGAGTCAATATTCGTTTTATCTCGTCAAATATAAAACGAAAACGTCTTGGGTACTAAAAGTTGTATTCCCCTTGCAATCCCATTGCGTGCTTTTGGAATGTACTCTTCGAATGAACTCCGTTGATCAATTTTAGCTTTATAGTTCTTGAACCACAGAAAATATGGATCCTCCTTTTGTTATGATGTATAAAATAAAATAAAAACAACAACAACAGAAAAACAAAGATCCAATATAAATGGTCTATTTGGACTTTATATCAAAGATAATTGTATCGGCCTTTTTCTCACAATATTTCTATACTTGATGATGTTAGGCTGTAATCCTCATGCAATGGGAGGGAGGGAGGGAGAAAAAGGAAGTTGGACTTTGTTCAAGGTACTTGTTTTTCCTCATAATTGACTGGTCAAGTTCATTGTAGCCGACTATTCTGGGGGTGAGCATAAAGTCGGGCCTAAATTCCTCATGGGGAGGTGGGAGGAGACACAGGAACAGCTAGGACCTGACTACTCAATAGCTTACAAATACTTATTTAAAATATCTAGTTTCCAACGTAAAGTTCAGACTTCATAATCTTAGCATAGCCTATAGGGGGGTCCACCCCTCTCTAAAGTTGACTTAAAACACTTGACTTAAACACAGTTTGCGAGCAAATGGACGAGAAAGAAACGTCTGCATGCGGCATTCCGCTTGGGTCCTGAATTTGCAAATCATTACCCAGTCTAAATATACTGCACCGAATGGTTGGCAAACATCTTTATAACATGAAAAAGCCTGACTGATTTACACACAGGATGCTACGTTCCCATAGCCCACAAGAGAATACTATAAAACTGCACACAGAGAGACCAGAGAGACTCAAGGGCAGTTCCAAACCTTACATCACATCCACTTAGTCTAATTAACAATAGGCAAAGGTTGGGGTTGGAATAAGTCACTTTTTGCTTCGAAAAAAACGGTGTTCTTTTATAATTACCTCCCTCTGTCACCCGAAGCAAGTTTTGAAAGCTTAAAGTTTTTATCAGCTCGAGCTCAGAAGAGTTTTCCGGTCCGCAGATGTTTCGGTACGAGTATGATCAGCACATGGTTTGGCAAAATGGCACAGAAACCAATTATATCCAGTCCCATAAATAGCCAAAGTAATACAATTATTCTAATTATAGTTTTGAACTAACTAGATCATTTTAATAACAGATGTCAGAATACCATTATGGCCATATTTCTCAGCAAGTCAGTCCCAGGATGGGAACGTTGGAAATGATCAGCAGCGGTTACACTTCCAGAAAACCCACCATCCACGGGTGATGATCGTGAATTTTGAAAAGAAAAAGAAAGGGAAATCTTAGTGTG
Source organism: Oncorhynchus mykiss (assembly GCF_013265735.2). Lineage (NCBI taxonomy): Eukaryota > Metazoa > Chordata > Actinopteri > Salmoniformes > Salmonidae > Oncorhynchus > Oncorhynchus mykiss. Next base: position 17,981,703 of record NC_048569.1, on the reverse strand, counting down.
AGGTCCAAGACATTTTTAAATGTACTTGTAATAAACGTTTTATAATTTTGGCTACATTACAATCTGTGGAGGAACCTTTGAGCATGGCACTTAACCCTAATTTGCTCCAGGGGGGCCATACTACTATTGCTGACCCTGTAAAACAACACATTTCACTGCAGCTATCCTGAGTGTGACAATAAAGCATATGTTTTATTATAATTATAATTAAATGTAGTTATTGTGTAATTTAATGGTAACACTTTACATTATATTACATAGTAATAACTATGTAACTAGTATGTTGTTACTACAGTCATTGCTGTGTAGTAACATAGTAATAGTGCGACTTAATGTAAAGCGTTACCAATTTAATTATTTAAAATAGTCCATTCTGACCAAATCTGTGGTGTACTGGAAGGTAAATGTAAGGTGTACTGGAAGGTAAATGTAAGGTGTACTGGAAGGTAAATGTAAGGTAAACCTTTTTTTGCGCAACAGTTTGCCATCTTTTGGGGGAAAATGCATTGCAAGTATATGGAGGACAACTTTTTCCACCTTGACAGGCATTGTGTTTAGCCAAACTGAGACCTAATTTCAGTTACTCTTACAAGCATATAAACTGTGTCAAAGAACCTCTGATCTGAGGGAGATGTTTTATCTTATCAAGCCATTGACCTTAAGTCTTCATTTTTTAAAACATTCTCTTTAAAAGGCCATTTGTTCAGGGAAAACACTGCTTTTTATCAATGAACATGGGGTGAAGTTTATTAAGTGAGGGATATGTTGCAGGAGTAGGCTAAATAGAACCCTGCAAGCCCAAATTCTTCATCCCACTAGGCAGCTATACCCCACCCTCCTCTCCACCTCCCCCACCCTCCTCTCCAACTCCTCCCCCAACCTTCTCTCCAATCTCCCCCACCCTCCTCTCCACCTCCTCCCCCACCCTCCTCTCCACCTCCCCCCACCCTCCTCTCCACCTCCCCCCACCCTCCTCTCCAACTCCTCCCCCACCCTCCTCTCCAATCTCCTCCCCCAACCTTCTCTCCAATCTCCCCCCACCCTCCTCTCCACCTCCTCCCCCACCCTCCTCTCCACCTCCTCCCCCCACCCTCCTCTCCACCTCCTCCCCCCACCCTCCTCTCCACCTCCATCCCCACTCTCCTCTCTCCCTCTCCCCACCCTCCTCTCCAATCTCCTCCCACCCTCCTCTCCAATCTCCTCCCCCCATCCTCCTCCCCCAACCTTCTTTCCAATCTCCCCCCACCCTCCTCTCCACCTCCTCCCCCCACCCTCCTCTCCACCTCCATCCCCACCCTCCTCTCCCCCTCCCCCCACCCTCCTCTCCAATCTCCTCCCCCCACCCTCCTCTCCACCTCCTCCTCCCCACCCTCCTCCCCACCCTCCTCTACACTTCCTTCACCCCATCCTAATCTCTCCAACTCCTCTCCACCCTCAGTTCCACCCTCCTTTCCTTCCTCCTCCCCATCCTCCTCCCCACCTGCCTCGCCACCCTCCTCTCCACTCTAACAATATTTCACATTATGCAATTAGGATAATATTTTTCTCCAGATTTCCAGTCGCTCAAACTCAGACAAAATTCTCTGAATAGCACTTTTAAAAGAAGCTTGGTTAATTGTTTACATCAATGATCTACCCATAATCACCTGTTCAATAACACAAAAAAAATACCCTTGGATGGGACAATAATTCAGCTTCTACTGTCTGTCCAACATATCAAACAGACTGTAAAAATGTGAAGCATCTTTCTTATAATCAATATATTTTTAATACATGAGGTTATTGGGATGACGTGAGATATACTTTGTTAATCCCAATGGGACATTTGTTTGTCATGCATCAGCCACAATAAAACAATAGAAACAACCACAACATTGAAAACATGAAAACAATCAAGACAATTATAATGGATATGTGGAGAGGCAAAATTCTTGGTATCATCAACCTGCTTACATCTCATGCAAAAAAACTTAAATGAATGTCTGATACTTTCTCCACTTCCCAAACCAGCATTAAACCCCAGAGTGATCCACTAAACCCTAGAGTGATGCACTAAACCCTAGAGTGATGCACTAAACCCTAGAGTGATGCACTAAACCCTAGAGTGATGCATTAAACCCTAGAGTGATCCACTAAACCCTAGAGTGATGCACTAAACCCTAGAGTGATGCACTAAACCCTAGAGTGATGCACTAAACCCTAGAGTGATGCACTAAACCCCAGAGTGATGCACTAAACCCTAGAGTGATGCACTAAACCCTAGAGTGATGCACTAAACCCTAGAGTGATGCACTAAACCCTAGAGTGATGCATTAAACCCTAGAGTGATCCACTAAACCCTAGAGTGATGGACTAAACCATAGAATGATGCACTAAACCCTAGAGTGATGCATTAAACCCTAGAGTGATCCACTAAACCCTAGAGTGATCCACTAAACCCTAGAGTGATCCACTAAACCCTAGAGTGATCCATTACATCCCAGAGTGATGCTCTAAACCAGTGCTGCCCAACCCTCTTCCTGGATATCTACTGTCCTGTAGATTTTCAGTCCAACCCTAGTTTAGCATATCTGATTCAGCTAGTTAAGATCTTGTTGAGCAGCTAATTAGTAGAATCAGGTGTGTTAAATTAGGGTTGGACTGAAAACCCACAGGAAGGTAGTTCTCCAGGAAGTGGGTTGGACTGAAAACCCACAGGACTGTAGATCTCCAGGAAGAGGTTTGGACTGAAAACCCACAGGACTGTAGATCTCCAGGAAGAGGTTTGGACTGAAAACCCACAGGACTAAAGATCTCCAGGAAGAGGTTTGGGCTGAAAACCCACCGGACTGTAGATCTCCAGGAAGAGGTTTGGGCTGAAAACACACAGGACTAAAGATCTCCAGGAAGAGGTTTGGGCTGAAAACCCACCGGACTGTAGATCTCCAGGAAGAGGTTTGGGCTGAAAACACACAGGACTAAAGATCTCCAGGAAGAGGTTTGGGCTGAAAACCCACCGGACTGTAGATCTCCAGGAAGAGGTTTGGGCTGAAAACACACAGGACTAAAGATCTCCAGGAAGAGGTTTGGGCTGAAAACACACAGGACTAAAGATCTCCAGGAAGAGGTTTGGGCTGAAAACCCACCGGACTGTAGATCTCCAGGAAGAGGTTTGGGCTGAAAACACACAGGACTAAAGATCTCCAGGAAGAGGTTTGGGCTGAAAACACACAGGACTAAAGATCTCCAGGAAGAGGTTTGGGCTGAAAACCCACCGGACTGTAGATCTCCAGGAAGAGGTTTGGGCTGAAAACACACAGGACTAAAGATCTCCAGGAAGAGGTTTGGGCTGAAAACACACAGGACTAAAGATCTCCAGGAAGAGGTTTGGGCTGAAAACCCACCGGACTGTAGATCTCCAGGAAGAGGTTTGGGCTGAAAACCCACCGGACTGTAGATCTCCAGGAAGAGGTTTGGGCTGAAAACCCACAGGACTAAAGATCTCCAGGAAGAGGTTTGGGCTGAAAACCCACCGGACTGTAGATCTCCAGGAAGAGGTTTGGGCTGAAAACACACAGGACTAAAGATCTCCAGGAAGAGGTTTGGGCAGCCCTGATCTAAACCCTAAAAGGCATCCTCCCATCAAAATCAAAACAGAAGAGTGAAACATGGTGCTTTGACCTCGTAAATGAGGCTAGGAACATGATGTCAGACTTCTCTAGCATTCAAATTAACCTCTGCCACATTGGCATTCATGTACAAATCCTGCTAATATGAACCTCGAGTGACTCCTCATGCCATTCCAGCAGGATTTCACCATCTCCACTCAGTTTAATAAGTCCTGCTTACCTGCTGTTCACCTGCTTCTGCTTTCAGTGGCACTGAGCGCCTGCCAATTAACACCTCAGGCATCTTAATGAGGCTGGATTGTTGACCACAGAGCTGGGCACTTCAACAGAATTAGCAGACCCTTCAGGACAAGTAGCCTACCTCAGTACACAAGAGACCCTGCATGGCAGTAAGATGAATCTACATAATACATCTTGCATTGAAACGACAGAGATGTGCCAACAGACAGACAGACAGACAGACAGACAGACAGACAGACAGACAGACAGACAGACAGACAGACAGACAGACAGACAGACAAGGATGGAGAGCAATGCGTTTGCACTGTTTCCACATACACACATCTGTGTTGCATGGTACTGGCAGCATCTGGTTCATATTGCAGTGTCAATCTCACAACACACAATTAGACCACGCCTGCTGCCAGACAGAGTATAAGCTCCCAGCTACAGAGTTGTAGTACAGGGGCCGTATGTATCAAGCGTCTAAGAGTAGGAGTGCTGATCTAGGATTGTATCCATTATGATCTAAAAGGTCAAACTGATCCTAAATCAGCACTACTCTGGGACAGTTGATCAATACAGCCCTAGGTGAATACTCCTTCTGTTTAAGATGGACCCAAACCCAGGAGACTGGTCAATGTTTATAGCATGAACAGTTAGTGTTCAGTATAAAGTGGGTTCCACTCTGGGTTATATGTGACTATTAGTACAATAACATCTATTTGTAATTCCCAATGCTGGGTTTACAACTCATATCCAAAATGGGATAATTTTATGTGCACACAGACATTTAATGCATCTATTTTATGAGGCATACTAACAGTGGCCCCCCTCAGAGGAAGAAACAGGGGAGGAAGAGGAGGAAGAAACAGGGGAGGAAGAGAGGTGGAGAAGAATGTAAGGATGAAGAGACAGGGGAGGAAGAAACAGTGGAGGAAGAGGGGAGGAAGAGACAGGGCTGGAAGACAGGGAAGTAAGAGACAGGGGAGGAAGGGGGGAGAGGAGGAAGAGACAGGGGGGAGAGACAGGGGGCAAGAGGAGGAAGAGACAGGGGAGGAAGAGACTGGGTAGGAAGAGGAAGAAGAAACAGGGGAGGAAGACGGGGGAGAGACAGGGGGAAGAGGAGGAAGAGACAGGGGGGAAGAGACAGGGGGGAAGAGGAGGAAGAGACAGGGGACAGAGGGGGAAGAGACAGAGGGAGAGAAGGAAGAGACAGGGGGAGAAGAGGAGGAAGAGAGAGGGGGGAAGAGGAGAAAGAAACAGGGGGGAAGAGACAGGGGGTAGAGGTGGAAAAGACGGGGCAAGAGGAGGAAGAGACAGGGGGAAGAGACAGGGGTAGAGGAGGAAAAGACGAGGCAAGAGGAGGAAGAGACAGGGGGGAAGAGACGGGGTAGAGACGGGGGGTAGAGGAGGAAAAGACGGGGCAAGAGGAGGAAGAGACTGGGGGAAGAGACGGGGGAGAGGAGGAGGAGACAGGGGGAGATGGGGGGAAGAGACAGGGGAAGAGACAGGGGAAGAGAGGAGGAAGAGACTGGGGGGAAGAGACAGGGGGGACAGGGAGGAAGAGACTGGGGTAAGAGGTGGAAGAGAGAGGGGGAAGAGACAAGGGGGGGAAGAGGGGGAAGAGACAGGGGGGAACAGGAGGAGGAGACGGGGGAGGAAGAGACAGGGGGGGTAAGGGGGAATGGGAGGAAGAGGAATGGGGGAAGAGGAGGAAGAGAGGGGGAAGAGACAGTGGGGGAAGAGGAGGAAGAGACAGGCGGAGACGGGGGGAAGAGGAGGAAGAGACAGGAGGAAGAGACAGTGGGGGAAGAGGAGGAAGAGACAGGGGGAAAAACAGTTTGGGAAGAGGAGGAAGAGACAGGGGGGAGAGACCGTGGGGGAAGAGGCGGAAGAGACAGGGGGGAGAGACAGGGGGAGAGGAGGAATAAACAAAGGGGAGAGAAGGAGGAGACGGGGGGAAGAGGTGGAAGAGACGGTGGGGAAGAGGTGGAAGAGACAGGGGGGAGAGGAGGAGGAGACAGAGGGGAAGAGGTGGAAGAGACAGGGGGAGAGGAGGAGGAGACAGAGGGGAAGAGGTGGAAGCGACAGGGGGGAAGAAGTGGAAGAGACAGGGGGAGAGGAGCAAGAGACAGGGGGGAGAGGAGCAAGAGACAGGGGGGAGAAGAGCAAGAGACAGGGGGGAGAGGTGGAAGAGACAGGGGGGAGAGGTGGAAGAGACAGGGGGGAGAGGTGGAAGAGACAGGGGGGAGAGGAGCAAGAGACAGGGGGGAGAGGTGGAAGAGACAGGGGGGAGAGGAGCAAGAGACAGGGGGAGAGGAGCAAGAGACAGGGGGGAGAGGAGCAAGAGACAGGGGGGAAGAGGTGGAAGAGACAGGGGGGAGAGGAGCAAGAGACAGGGGGGAGAGGAGCAAAAGACAGGGGGGAAGAGGTGGAAGAGATGGTGGGGAAGAGGTGGAAGAGACAGGGGGAGAGGAGGAGACAGGGGGGAAGAGGAGGAAGAGACGGAGGGGAAGAGGTGGAAGTGACAGGTGGAGGAAGAGGAAGAAGAAACAGTGGAGGAAGAGGAGGAAGATGGGGTGATGAAGAAGAGAATGAGAAAGTCTTGGGACTAATATATGTGCATAAACCCTGTATAAAATCTGGGATGCTTTCAACGGAAATGTCTGTGTTTGTATCACAGAGGACGCAAGCATTTCTCTCTCTCTCTCGCGCGCACGCATGCATGCACGCACGCACGCACACACACACACACACACACACACACACACACACACACACACACACACACACAGCAAGGAACTAGATCAACAAAAACAAAAAAACAACAAAGGGTTGTCTCTTCTCACGCAAAACCCAGTTTGATTCATCCCCAAAAATCTGTGATCAATCTTCCCCCTGTAATGGTAAAAATATATTGTTGATGCGCTGAAGAACTGGTGTTTTTCTCAAGACCGGAGGCGTGCAAATATTTAAGAAATAACAGTGAGAGCTTTTATTTAAACCACTGACACAAACACACAAATAACACAACCTCATTGGAGCAAAGGATGGAAAGAAAGAGAGAGACTGATATGGAGGGAAAGAGAGAGAGAAAGAGAGAGAGACTGATATGGAGGGAAAGAGAGAGAGAAAGAGAGAGACTGATATGGAGGGAAAGAGAGAGAGAGAGAGAGACTGATATGGAGGGAAAGAGAGAGAGAAAGAGAGAGAGAGAGAGAGAGAGAGAGAGACTGATATGGAGGGAAAGAGGGAGAGAGACTGATATGGAGGGAAAGAAAGAGAGAGCGAGCGAGAGAGAGACTGATATGCAGGGAAAGAGAGAGAGAGAGAGAGAGAGACTGATATGGAGGGAAAGAGAGAGAGAAAGAGAGAGAGAGAGAGAGAGAGAGAGAGAGACTGATATGGAGGGAAAGAGAGAGAGAAAGAGAGAGAGAGAGAGAGAGAGAGAGCGAGAGAGACTGATATGGAGGGAAAGAAAGAGAGAGCGAGAGAGAGACTGATATGCAGGGAAAGAGAGAGAGAGAGAGAGAGAGAGACTGATATGGAGGGAAAGAGAGAGAAAGAGAGAGAGAGAGAGAGACTGATATGCAGGGAAAGAGAGAGAGAGAGAGACTGATATGCAGGGAAAGAGAGAGAGAGAGCGAGAGAGAGAGAGAGAGAGAGAGAGAGAGAGAGAGATAGAGACTGATATGGAGGGAAAGAGAGAGACTGATATGGAGGGAAAGAGAGAGAGACTGATATGGAGGGAAAGAGAGAGAGACTGATATGGAGAGAAAGAGACTGATATGGAGAGAGAGAGACTGATATGGAGGGAAAGAGAGAGAGACTGATATGGAGAGAGAGAGAGACTGATATGGAGAGAGAGAGACTGATATGGAGAGAAAGAGACTGATATGGAGAGAGAGAGACTGATATGGAGGGAAAGAGAGAGAGACTGATATGGAGGGAAAGAGAGAGAGACTGATATGGAGAGAAAGAGACTGATATGGAGAGAGAGAGACTGATATGGAGGGAAAGAGAGAGAGACTGATATGGAGAGAGAGAGAGACTGATATGGAGAGAGAGAGACTGATATGGAGAGAAAGAGACTGATATGGAGAGAGAGAGACTGATATGGAGGGAAAGAGAGAGAGACTGATATGGAGGGAAAGAGAGAGAGACTGATATGGAGGGAAAGAGAGAGAGACTGATATGGAGAGAAAGAGAGAGAGACTGATATGGAGAGAAAGAGACTGATATGGAGAGAGAGAGACTGATATGGAGGGAAAGAGAGAGAGACTGATATGGAGAGAGAGAGAGACTGATATGGAGAGAGAGAGACTGATATGGAGAGAAAGAGACTGATATGGAGAGAGAGAGACTGATATGGAGGGAAAGAGAGAGAGACTGATATGGAGGGAAAGAGAGAGAGACTGATATGGAGGGAAAGAGAGAGAGACTGATATGGAGAGAAAGAGACTGATATGGAGAGAGAGAAAGAGTGAAAGAGAGACTGATATGGAGAGAAAGAGAGAGAGAGACTGATATGGAGGGAAAGAGAGAGAGACTGATATGGAGAGAAAGACTGATATGGAGAGAAAGAGAGAGTGAAAGAGAGAGACTGATATGGAGAGAAAGAGAGAGAGAGACTGATATGGAGGGAAAGAGAGAGATAAACTTGCATCATCAAAGAGAGTTGAACCCGCTCTGACTGTCAGTCATTCAGTCAAAACAAAAAATGGAAAGGGGGACAAAGGACTTTTTAGGCCGCGCTGCTAAATGTGTGAATTTAACCAACTTACTTGCTAAAAGTTTTGGTTCTGCTGGTCCGAGTGCTGTGTCTGTGAGAAATTACTGATCATTTACTGTTGTGCAGTCAGTCGGGGTAGGAAGAAACCGAGAAGGACACTCACACACACTGATAGATCATGTAGCCTACTACTGTCAGTTAGGCCTAATATTTTGGCTGTATATTGTATGAATATATTTCATACCTACTATAATAGGCTAATAAGGGAAGGCGGATTTAGACACTAGGCTACTTGCAATATAGCCTAACATTGGCTTTTATAACACATAGGTTAGGTAATAGCTATCTACTAGACATGTATATAGTGCTTTTAACTTAACACAAGTCATCATGTATTACACACATGGCACAGGCAAACAAAGCACAACGCTGGTAATCTATCCACCTCCATAAAATCTAGTCCCTGCATTGTTCTTTGACAAACATAGAAGGTTGTATATTGAATTCAATAGAAGAAAACAGAGAGAAAGAGAGACAGTTCCTTAATGTAGTGATTGGCTACAGACTAACCATTAAGGAACTGTCTCTCTCTCTCTCTGTTTTCTTATTTTTAATTATTGAAACTTGATTTAATTGTCATTTTTTTCTCAACGATCTACACAAAATACTCTGTAATGTGAAAGTGGAAGAAAAATTTGAGCATTTGTAAAAAAGATATGTACGGAAAATAAAACAGTAATATATCTTAATTCAATACGTATTCAAACATCTGAGTCAATACATGTTCGAATCACCTTTGGCAGCGATTACAGTCTATCTGGGTAAGTCTCTAAGAGCTTTGCACACTTGGATAACCTGCTGAAAGGTGACTTTGTTTCACAGTGTCTATTGGAAAGCAGACTGAACCAAGTTTTCCTCTAGGAATTTGCCAGTGCTTTGTTCTATTCTGTTTCTTCTTATCATAAGAAACTCCCTTGCCAATGACAAGCACCCATAACATAAAAAAAGTCTATATTTTATTCAACCAGAGAAGAACAAATTCTTATTTACAATGATGGGCTACCCCAGACAATTGTGCACCACCCTATGCGATTTGAACCAGGTACTGCAGTGACACCTCCTGCATTGAGATGCAGCGTCTTTGACCACCGCGCCACTCAGGAGCCCCACAACGTCCAGCCACCACCGTGCTTGAAAATATGAAGAGTGGTAATTCAGTGATGTGTTGTGTTGGATTTGCCCCAAACAAAACACTTTGTTTTTTTATTCTGTACAGGCTTCCTTCTTTACACTCTGTAATTCTGTTAGTCTTCTTCTGGAGTAAGTAAAATGTAGTTGATCCTGCCTCGGCTATCTCAAATCACAGCCTTTAAACTGTAATTGTTTTAGAATCACCATTGGACTCATGGTGAAATCCCTGAACGTATTTCTTCCTCTCTGGCAACTGAGTTAGGAAGAGCACCTGTATCTATTTAGTGACTGTGAGTATTGATACACCGTCCAAAGTGTAGTTAATAACTTCATCATGCTCAAAGGGATATTCAATGTCTGTTTTTTTTTACCCATCTACCAATAGGTGACCTTCTTTGTGAGGCATTGGAAAACCTCCCTGGTCTTAGTGGCCAAATCTGTGTTTGAAATTCACTGCTCGACTGAGAGACATTACAGATAAGTGTATGTACAGAGATATTAGTCCACGCAACTTATTATGTGACTTGTTAAGCACATTTCTACCCCTGAACTTATTTAGGCTTGCCAACAAAAAAAAGTTTGAATACTTTGAATACTTTAACTCAAGACATTTCATATTTTCATGTTTTATTCATTTGTAAACATTCATAAAAACATAATTCAACTTTGACATTATGGTGAAGATTTTATTTATTTTAGTCAGTTAATTATTTATTTTAGTCAGTTAAGAACAAATTCTTATTTTCAATGACGGCCTAGGAACAGTGGGTTAGTTAACTGCCTGTTCAGGGGCAGAACAACATATTTGTACCTTGTTAGCATGGGGGTTTGAACTTGCAACCTTCCGGTTAATAGTCCACCGCTCTAACCCTGCCGCCCAAATGACACACAATCAATTTCAAATTCAGGCTGTAACACAACAAAATGTGGAAAAAGTCAAGAGATGAATATTTTCTGAAGGCACTGTATCTAAAGTGGGCAGGGGGAACACTTGAAATGCATTCATTTGAAATATGTAGTTGTAGCTGTTATAAGGTAAATACGTAGCTGTTATAAGGTATTATATAAGCCAACGGTCATCTATAAGGCATTTATTCAGGGATTTTCTTATTTGTCTAATATACAATACCATTCAAAAGTTTGGGCACACCTACTCATTGAAGGGTTTTTCTTTATTTTTGACTATTCTCTACATTGTAGAATAATAGTGAAGACATCAAAACTATGAATTAACACATATGGAATCATGTAGTAACCAAAAAAGTGTTTAACAAATCAAAACATATTTTATATTTGAGATTCTTCAAAGTAGCCACCCTTTGCCTTGATGACAACTTTGCACACTCTTGGCATTCTCTCAACCAGATTCATGAGGTCACCTGGAATGCATTTCAATTAACAGTTGTGCCTTGTTAAAAGTTAATTTGGGGAATTTATTTCCTTCTTAATGTGTTTGAGCATCAGCTGTGTTGTGACAAGGTAGGGGTGGTATACAGAAGATAGCCCTATTTGGTAAAAACCAAGTCCATTGAATGGCAAGAACAGCTCAAATAAGCAAAGAGAAACAACAGTCCATCATTACTTTAAGACATGAAGGTCAGTCAATCCGGAAAATAGGTCTCAATTCAATGCCTCAGACACAAGATGTTGCGGGCCGCTCCCGAGGACTGTGGGCTTTTGTTCTCCATGGCCGAAATGAGTAAAACATTTAAGCAAAACACAGAGATATCCCACCAACCATTCCACTGACTCTTCCACCATTGCAGTCACGGAGAGCAAGGAGCAGTAAGATTGGTCAGTGACACGATGCACCAACCTGACCACCCTCTTCGTGATCTCCTACCACAGAGAAGGGGAGACAGTACTGGCAGAGTCAGCTGCAACCAGAATAAACTGTCCAGCATTGATTGTAAATTGAACGTATTATCTTGTGTTTATAAGTATTGTCTAAATGTAACTGTGCATTCTGCATAATTTAGTCTTGTCGACTCTAAGAATGAAATACATCAAATGTGTTTTACTGATGAGTACCTCTTTAACTCACCCCATGTTGACGCTAA
>NC_048569.1:16057390-16172390 GCF_013265735.2 Oncorhynchus mykiss | reverse complement strand
TGGCTGATTAAAGAGATGTGAGGAAGATATTTGACTGGCTGATTAAAGAGATGTGAGGAAGATATTTGACTGGCTGATTAAAGAGATGTGAGGAAGATATTTGACTGGCTGATTAAAGAGATGTGAGGAAGATATTTGACTGGCTGATTAAAGAGATGTGAGGAAGATATTTGACTGGCTGATTAAAGAGATGTGAGGAAGATATTTGACTGGCTGATTAAAGAGATGTGAGGAAGATATTTGACTGGCTGATTAAAGAGATGTGAGGAAGATATTTGACTGGCTGATTAAAGAGACGTGAGGAAGATATTTGACTGGCTGATTAAAGAGACGTGAGGAAGATATTTGACTGGCTGATTAAAGAGATGTGAGGAAGATATTTGACTGGCTGATTAAAGAGACGTGAGGAAGATATTTGACTGGCTGATTAAAGAGAAGTGAGGAAGATATTTGACTGGCTGATTAAAGAGATGTGAGGAAGATATTTGACTGGCTGATTAAAGAGATGTGAGGAAGATATTTGACTGGCTGATTAAAGAGACGTGAGGAAGATATTTGACTGGCTGATTAAAGAGATGTGAGGAAGATATTTGACTGGCTGATTAAAGAGACGTGAGGAAGATATTTGACTGGCTGATTAAAGAGACGTGAGGAAGATATTTGACTGGCTGATTAAAGAGATGTGAGGAAGATATTTGACTAGCTGATTAAAGAGATGTGAGGAAGATATTTGACTGGCTGATTAAAGAGATGTGAGGAAGATATTTGACTGGCTGATTAAAGAGACGTGAGGAAGATATTTGACTGGCTGATTAAAGAGAAGTGAGGAAGATATTTGACTGGCTGATTAAAGAGATGTGAGGAAGATATTTGACTGGCTGATTAAAGAGATGTGAGGAAGATATTTGACTGGCTGATTAAAGAGACGTGAGGAAGATATTTGACTGGCTGATTAAAGAGATGTGAGGAAGATATTTGACTGGCTGATTAAAGAGATGTGAGGAAGATATTTGACTGGCTGATTAAAGAGAAGTGAGGAAGATATTTGACTGGCTGATTAAAGAGAAGTGAGGAAGATATTTGACTGGCTGATTAAAGAGATGTGAGGAAGATATTTGACTGGCTGATTAAAGAGATGTGAGGAAGATATTTGACTGGCTGATTAAAGAGATGTGAGGAAGATATTTGACTGGCTGATTAAAGAGATGTGAGTAACACATTTGTCATGTGGCAGTAAACAACTAACTGAGGTTTCTCTGCCAGACAGAGGGAATCCAGCTTCTGAGCATTATGTTTAATAACCAGCAGTGTAATGAATCAAAGGGAATGACATTCAAAAACAATTGTTCCAAATAGGATAGTTTGTTTTTAATATTCCTGATTTTGTTGAGAGAATTTGCATGATTTCTTCGTTGAAAGGATAAACATGGCTGGTTGGGTGGGTGAATGGGTGAATAGATGGAGAATTGGACGAACAGACATACGGACAGCCATTCAGTCATTAATTTATTGTAGTTGTAGTTGTGGCGCGTCACTGAGTCTGTTTGCTTTAACTCAGGTGGGACATGTACACAGTCTCCAGGGAGGTGCACACAGTGATAGCTTTCCAACCATAAATAGAAAACCTTTTGCTTCTCAAAATTGCTTGTGCATTACCAAGATATTACTCTCTCTGAGTAGAACCCTGTTCAGGTTGAAACACACACTCACTCACTGTGGCTGCAGCAGACATGCTGACATTGTGTGAAATAGCCACCATTGAGCTTGGTATTGGCCTTACCAGACCTAAGCATAACAGGGAAATGGATGCCAGTAGAATAAAGAGCATGAAGTGTGAGAGCCACCAGGAAAACCCCTTAATCACACTATGTTTGGCTGCAAGTTGGACACTTCTAAAGCTACACTATTTCACACACAGGCCCACACACACACACACACACACACACACACACACACACACACACACACACACACACACACACAGCCCCACACAGCCACACACACACACACACACACACCACACACACACAGGCACACACAGGCACACAGGCACACACACAGGCACACGCACACACACGCACACACATAGGCACACGCGCACACACACACACACAGGCACACACACAGGCACACACACACAGGCACACACAGGCACACACACACAGGCACACACACAGGCACACACACAGGCACACAGGCACACACACACACACAGGCACACACACACTGCATAGCAGTTCACTTCACAGCAGGAGGACATTTCTGAGTTGAAAAGATAATGGATCAAATCACTGTTGTTGGTCTACCTGCGTCTGTCCACATCACTCTCTATCCCCCCCCCCCCCCCCCCCCCACCCCACACGCACACAGATTCTGCGGCACAGCCCCGTAGTTTTGTGCTGATGTGAGAATGTCCATTTGTGTTTCAGTCATCTCCTCATCTGAGCATTGTAATTCCATCATGCTTCGATCCAGCCTGCCACCCAGCGTGAATCACGCTCGGCAGAGAGGGAGAGAGGGAGAGGGGGAGAGAGAGAGAGAGAGATGGAGAGAGAGAGATGGAGGGAGAGAGATGGAGAGAGGAAGAGAGAGGAAGAGAGAGGGAGAGAGGGGGTGAGAGGGAGAGAGACAGATGGAGAGAGAGAGAGAGAGAGAGAGAGAGAGCAACAGGCTGAGGTTATCAAAGTGTGAACAGTCTGTCTGCTCTGTTTGTGGGTGGCAGGAGGGAAAGTGTGTGTGTAAGTGTCTGGGTGTGTTTAACGTTTAGTAAGGTCTTTGTGATTAGCCCTACAAACTCAGTCCGTTTCTCTGAAATGAGCAGCATGCAATTCAAATGAGCACCAGTGAGAACAGCCTGCACACAAATAACACTTCCTCTCAGACACAGTGTGTGTGCGTACGTGCGTTTTTGTGTGAACGTCCAGTCTTCCAACTTATTAGTTGCCAAACCAATGACTACGCTTTTCAATTCTAAAACACAGAGCAGCATTTCCTGTGTCTGTCACTGTCTATGAGAAACCAATTAGAGTGACGTATGAGTCATCAGGTGGAGAAGTTATTATGATCCACCAGACACTTGGAGGCTAATATCTGAAATATGATTTCATTCTGAGATGTCATGAATAACTTCAGACTGAGTGACATCAAACACACACATACGCACACGTACGCAGGCACACACGCATGCTTGTACACACTCGCACACACACACACACACACACGCACGCACGCACACACACACGCACGCGCGCACGCACGCGCACGCGCACACTCACACACACAAACACGCACACGCACACACGCACACGCACACACACGCACGCACGCACACGCACTGTAAGAAAGCTCATTAAACACATCTATATATGTTTTGCAACATACACTGCTCAAAAAAATAAAGGGAACACTTTAACAACACAATGTAACTCCAAGTCAATCACACTTCTGTGAAATGTGGGGGTTGTGCTTACAGCCCAACACCGTGCAGGACGTTTGGCATTTGCCAGAGAACACCAAGATTGGCAAATTCGCCACTGGTGCCCTGTGTTCTTCACAGATGAAAGCAAGTTCACACTGAGCACGTGACAGAGTCTGGAGACGCTGTGGAGAACGTTCTGCTACCTGCAACATCCTCCAGCATGACCGGTTTGGCGGTGGGTCAGTCATGGTGTGGGGTGGCATTTCTTTGGGGGGCCGCACAGCCCTCCATGTGCTCGCCAGAGGTAGCCTGACTGCCATTAGGTACCGAGATGAGATCCTCAGACCACTTGTGAGACCATATGTTGGTGCAGTTGGCCCTGGGTTCCTCCTAATGCAAGACAATGCTAGACCTCATGTGGCTGGAGTGTGTCAGCAGTTCCTGCAAGAGGAAGGCATTGATGCTATGGACTGGCCCGCACGTTCCCCAGACCTGAATCCAATTGAGCACATCTGGGACATCATGTCTCGCTCCATCCACCAACGCCACGTTGCACCACAGACTGTCCAGGAGTTGGCGGATGCTTTAGTCCAGGTCTGGGAGGAGATCCCTCAGGAGACCATCCGCCACCTCATCAGGAGCATGCCCAGGCGTTGTTGGGAGGTTATACAGGCACTACTGAGCCTCATTTTGACTTGTTTTAAGGACATTACATCAAAGTTGGATCAGCCTGTAGTGTGGTCTTCCACTTTCATTTTGAGTGTGACTCCAAATCCAGACCTCCATGGGTTGATACATTTGATTTCCATTGATATTTTTTGTGTGATTTTGTTGTCAGCACATTAATAAAAATATTTCATTCATTCAGATCTAGGAAGTGCTATTTTAGTGTTCCCTTTATTTTTTTGAGCAGTGTATTGAACCCTATATTTTTGGGGTCACAAAACTAGCTCCATACCTCCATGTGTTTGTATGGGTTTCCTTCAGATGAGACCTGTGACATGTGTTTCTATGGGTTACCTCCAGATGAGACCTGTGACGTGTTTGTATGGGTTTCCTCCAGATGAGACCTGTGACATGTGTTTGTATGGGTTTCCTCCAGATGAGACCTGTGACGTGTTTGTATGGGTTTCCTCCAGATGAGACCTGTGACATGTGTTTGTATGGGTTTCCTCCAGATGAGACCTGTGACGTGTGTTTGTATGGGTTACCTTCAGATGAGACCTGTGACATGTGTTTGTATGGGTTACCTTCAGATGAGACCTGTGACATGTGTTTCTATGGGTTTCCTTCAGATGAGACCTGTGACATGTGTTTGTATGGATTTCCTCCAGATGAGACCTGTGACGTGTTTGTATGGGTTTCCTCCAGATGAGACCTGTGACATGTGTTTGTATGGATTTCCTCCAGATGAGACCTGTGACGTGTTTGTATGGATTTCCTCCAGATGAGACCTGTGACATGTGTTTGTATGGGTTTCCTCCAGATGAGACCTGTGACATGTGTTTGTATGGATTTCCTCCAGATGAGACCTGTGACATGTGTTTGTATGGGTTTCCTCCAGATGAGACCTGTGACATGTGTTTCTATGGGTTACCTTCAGATGAGACCTGTGACATGTGTTTCTATGGGTTACCTTCAGATGAGACCTGTGACATGTGTTTGTATGGGTTTCCTCCAGATGAGACCTGTGACATGTGTTTGTATGGGTTACCTTCAGATGAGACCTGTGACATGTGTTTGTATGGGTTTCCTCCAGATGAGACCTGTGACATGTGTTTGTATGGGTTACCTTCAGATGAGACCTGTGACATGTGTTTGTATGGGTTACCTTCAGATGAGACCTGTGACATGTGTTTGTATGGGTTTCCTCCAGATGAGACCTGTGACGTGTTTGTATGGGTTACCTCCAGATGAGACCTGTGACACTTGTTTGGGGTATGCAAATTGGAGAACACCATCGTGTTCGTGGGAGGCTCCTCGTTCCATAGTGGGGTCATATTAGTTTGTAGCTCAAACCGGTTGGACGCTACAGATAGAAGTTGGCACATCAGCGTTACCGACTGCAGACGAGTCCCGTGACACTTATGGGGGTCGTAGAGCAAAACGGAGAACACCATCGTGTTTGGGAGAGTCTCCCCTTTCCATAGAGGCCATTGTAGGCCAAACCGTTCAGACGCTACAGAAGTGTTTGTGAGAAGACCCATTTTCGGGATGTCTCATGGTCTGACTAACACCGCTGTAGCTCGGCCACCTTCCTCCGCAGCTGCGGAAGGCTGACATAGGCGGATGGGGTGGATTGAGATGCAGTTTACACACATAATGGTATCTCTATCTTCAACTGATGGATTTTGATGGGGATTTCTTTTTTATTATGTAACTTAGATTAAGGGGTTAGGGTTAGTATAAACTACACTAGAGCATAAGAGTGGAGAGAAGTTACTCCAAGAAAGTGTTCAGGGCCTACTGGATGAGAAATGATCCCTGAGTTCTAATAATCTGTCCTTTCTTCTGTAAGAACTGGACAAAGTGTTCACCATATTTCATATACCAGTCAGTCATTTCTATTTAAATGAAGGGAAGTGAACAAGAGCACACTTCAACAGAAAGTACAGATTATTGAGAATCAGGGAATGGGATATTGTAAAACAAGACAAGGTGAAGCAAATCAATAATACAATATGTCACTCTGGTATTGGGGGATAAAGCCTCATTTTCCCCAATCAGGAAAGTATTCAGAACCCTTCACTTTTTCCACATTTTCTTACGTTACAGCCTATACAGGATTAGATATATTGTCTCTCTGGTTCTGAGGGATAAAGCCTATATATGATTAGATATATTGTCTCTCTGGTTCTGAGGGATAAAGCCTATACAGGATTAGATATATTGTCTCTCTGGTTCTGAGGGATAAAGCCTATACAGGATTAGATATATTGTCTCTCTGGTTCTGAGGGATAAAGCCTATACAGGATTAGATATATTGTCTCTCTGGTTCTGAGGGATAAAGCCTATATAGAATTAGATATATTGTCTAATGTTATGCTAATCTGATGCAACCTAATGTTAGGCTGATCTGATAAAACCGAATGTTATGTTGTTTTGATGCAACCTAATGTTATGTTTATCTGATGCAATCTAATGTTATGTTGTATGATGCAACCTAATGTTATGATCTGCTACAACGTAATGTTATGTTGTATGATGCAACCTAATGTTATGTTGATCTGATGCAACCTAATGTTATGTTGATCTGATGCAACCTAATGTTATGTTGATCTGATGCAACCTAATGTTATGTTGTATGATGCAACCTAATGTTATGTTGATCTGATGCAACCTAATGTTATGTTGTATGATGCAACCTAATGTTATGCTATCTGATGCGACCTAATGTTATGTTGATCTGATGCAACCTAATGTTATGTTGATCTGATGCAACCTAATGTTATGTTGATCTGATGCAACCTAATGTTATGTTGTATGATGCAACCTAATGTTATGCTGTATGATGCAACCTAATGTTATGTTGTATGATGCAACCTAATGTTATGCTATCTGATGCGACCTAATGTTATGTTGATCTGATGCAACCTAATGTTATGTTGATCTGATGCAACCTAATGTTATGTTGATCTGATGCAACCTAATGTTATGTTGTATGATGCAACCTAATGTTATGCTGTATGATGCAACCTAATGTTATGTTGATCTGATGCAACCTAATGTTATGTTGTCTGATGCAACCTAATGTTATGCTGAATGATGCAACCTAATGTTATGCTGTATGATGCAACCTAATGTTATGCTGAATGATGCAACCTAATGTTATGCTGAATGATGCAACCTAATGTTATGCTGTATGATGCAACCGAATGTTATGCTGTATGATGCAACCTAATGTTATGCTGAATGATGCAACCTAATGTTATTCTGTATGATGCAACCTAATGTTATGCTCATCTGATGCAGCCTAATGTTATGATCTGCTACAACCTAATGTTATGTTGTTCTGATGCAACCTAATGTTATGTTGATCTGATGCAACCTAATGTTATGTTGATCTGATGCAACCTAATGTTATGTTGATCTGATGCAACCTAATGTTATGTTGATCTGATGCAACCTAATGTTATGTTGTATGATGCAACCTAATGTTATGTTGATCTGATGCAACCTAATGTTATGTTGTCTGATGCAACCTAATGTTATGCTGAATGATGCAACCTAATGTTATGCTGTATGATGCAACCTAATGTTATGTTGTATGATGCAACCTAATGTTATGATCTGCTACAACCTAATGTTATGATAAATGATGCAACCTAATGTTATGTTGTATGATGCAACCTAATGTTATGATCTGCTACAACCTAATGTTATGTTGAATGATGCAACCTAATGTTATGCTGAATGATGCAACCTAATGTTATGCTGTATGATGCAACCTAATGTTATGTTGTTCTGATGCAACCTAATGTTATGTTGATCTGATGCAACCTAATGTTATGATGTATGATGCAACCTAATATTATGATGTATGATGCAACCTAATGTTATGTTGATCTGATGCAACCTAATGTTATGTTGATCTGATGCAACCTAATGTTATGTTGATCTGATGCAACCTAATGTTATGTTGTCTGATGCAACCTAATGTTATGTTGATCTGATGCAACCTAATGTTATGCTGTATGATGCAACCTAATGTTATGTTGATCTGATGCAACCTAATGTTATGTTGTCTGATGCAACCTAATGTTATGCTGAATGATGCAACCTAATGTTATGCTGTATGATGCAACCTAATGTTATGCTGAATGATGCAACCTAATGTTATGCTGAATGATGCAACCTAATGTTATGCTGAATGATGCAACCTAATGTTATTCTGTATGATGCAACCTAATGTTATGCTCATCTGATGCAGCCTAATGTTATGATCTGCTACAACCTAATGTTATGTTGTTCTGATGCAACCTAATGTTATGTTGATCTGATGCAACCTAATGTTATGTTGATCTGATGCAACCTAATGTAATGTTGATCTGATGCAACCTAATGTTATGTTGTATGATGCAACCTAATGTTATGTTGATCTGATGCAACCTAATGTTATGTTGTATGATGCAACCTAATGTTATGATCTGCTACAACCTAATGTTATGCTGTATGATGCAACCTAATGTTATGTTGTATGATGCAACCTAATGTTATGATCTGCTACAACCTAATGTTATGCTGAATGATGCAACCTAATGTTATGCTGTATGATGCAACCTAATGTTATGCAGAATGATGCAACCTAATGTTATGCTGAATGATGCAACCTAATGTTATGCTGTATGATGCAACCTAATGTTATGCTGAATGATGCAACCTAATGTTATGCTAAATGATGCAACCTAATGTTATTCTGTATGATGCAACCTAATGTTATGCTCATCTGATGCAGCCTAATGTTATGATCTGCTACAACCTAATGTTATGTTGTTCTGATGCAACCTAATGTTATGTTGATCTGATGCAACCTAATGTTATGTTGATCTGATGCAACCTAATGTAATGTTGATCTGATGCAACCTAATGTAATGTTGATCTGATGCAACCTAATGTTATGTTGATCTGATGCAACCTAATGTTATGTTGTATGATGCAACCTAATGTTATGTTGTCTGATGCGACCTAATGTTATGTTGATCTGATGCAACCTAATGTTATGTTGTATGATGCAACCTAATGTTATGTTGATCTGATGCAACCTAATGTTATGTTGTCTGATGCAACCTAATGTTATGATGTATGATGCAACCTAATGTTATGATCTGCTACAACCTAATGTTATGCTGAATGATGCAACCTAATGTTATGTTGTATGATGCAACCTAATGTTATGATCTGCTACAACCTAATGTTATGCTGAATGATGCAACCTAATGTTATGCTGAATGATGCAACCTAATGTTATGCTGTATGATGCAACCTAATGTTATGTTGTTCTGATGCAACCTAATGTTATGTTGATCTGATGCAACCTAATGTTATGATGTATGATGCAACCTAATGTTATGATGTATGATGCAACCTAATGTTATGTTGATCTGATGCAACCTAATGTTATGTTGATCTGATGCAACCTAATGTTATGTTGTATGATGCAACCTAATGTTATGTTGATCTGATGCAACCTAATGTTATGTTGTTCTGATGCAACCTAATGTTATGTTGATCTGATGCAACCTAATGTTATGATGTATGATGCAACCTAATGTTATGATGTATGATGCAACCTAATGTTATATTGTTCTGATGCGACCTAATGTTATGCTGAATGATGCAACCTAATGTTATGTTGTTCTGATGCAACCTAATGTTATGTTGATCTGATGCAACCTAATGTTATGATGTATGATGCAACCTAATGTTATGTTGATCTGATGCAACCTAATGTTATGTTGTCTGATGCAACCTAATGTTATGCTGAATGATGCAACCTAATGTTATGCTGTATGATGCAACCTAATGTTATGCTCATCTGATGCAGCCTAATGTTATGATCTGCTACAACCTAATGTTATGTTGATCTGATGCAACCTAATGTTATCCTGATCTGATCCAACATAATGGTATGTTGTTCTGATGCAACCTAATGTTATGTTGTCTGATGCAACCTAATGTTATGATCTGCTACAACCTAATGTTATGATCTGCTACAACCTAATGTTATGCTGTATGATGCAACCTAATGTTATGCTCATCTGATGCAGCCTAATGTTATGATCTGCTACAACCTAATGTTATGTTGTTCTGATGCAACCGAATGTTATGCTGTATGATGCAACCTAATGTTATGTTGATCTGATGCAACTTAATGTTATGCTATCTGATGCACCCTAATGTTATGTTGTTCTGATGCAACCTAATGTTATGCTAATCTGTTGCAACCTAATGTTATGTTGTTCTGATGCAACCTAATGTTATGCTAATCTGTTGCAACCTAATGTTATGTTGTTCTGATGCCACCTAATGTTATGTTGATTTGATGCAACCTAATGTTATGATCTGCTCTTGCTTCTAAATGTTTGTAGGCCTGTATAGTTTCCTAAGTATTATCTCTGCAATATACAGGCCTCTTGTCTTTTTGGATCATCAGATGTCTAATATCAGGGCCTTTTTTCATTTGGCCCAAAGTCGGTCCTTCATCCTCTCTCCTCCTTGACACAGAAACCGATAAGTGGTGGAGGAGAATGTACATTTGTTAGTAGGAAGAGTGTCCTCCCCTCCTCGATAGCCACCTTTCATCGAGGATAGTCATGTGTATCCTATCTGAGTCCTTCTCTGAAGAATTGTGTTCTTGAAGGAGAAAATCATGCTAACGATATGCTACTTATTCTTTTATCTATAAAATGTATTGTACAACTAGCTAAATTTGTTTTATTACATTTATGTTATTTCACCACGTAAGTGTAATTTGTGCGAGGTGAGAGGAGTGAAGCACATTTTTTCCACTTTCCTTCTACTGGCCGCCTCTCCTAGTTTACCTTTGACCTTTTTCGAATCAAGGGCGAGAGAGGACGGAGGAGAGAGGATGCAGAAGTTGAGCAAATAGAACTGAGAAAGGAGAGGAGACGGAAAGGAAAGGACAGATGGGTGCAAGAGGATAACAGAATGGATATTGGACAAAGTAAAAGGAGAAAATGAGAGAGAGTGAGGAGTGAAGCAAGATAAAGTGAAAGGAGGGACTGTGTCCAGAAATAAGCATTACTGCACCAGATTGCAGAAAGACCATCAGAGTCTGTCAATCATGAGTCATGTCCTCAGTAAAATTCCATGTGACCATGTAATCCTCTGTTATGCACTCTGGACATGCTTTGGTAGTATGTAATTTGCTATCGACCAATCAGGTCCTATGGCCTGGTACTCAGAGCTCTATTGGCCCTCTAACCACTCGGACATCAATGCAAATACAATCTAAAATCTAAAACACATCATCAAAACAGTATTATGCTTTTAATACTCCCCTCACTGTGATGATTAGAAGGTTGAAACTGAGAGTAAAACATGGTGATTGTTAAAATTTCCAAACCTAGCACAATGAAATGGACAGCTGTCTAAGGTGATGATTAATTCAAAACACCCACATGCATATTAAGGTTTCTATATGCATAAGCTTATGAGCCCAAGTGTGAAGTAAAAAAAATGTAAGAAAAATGCTGATTGTATCCTTATACAATACATAGCCTACTGCCAGTGCTTAATTCGAGTAGGATCTTGTCAGAACAGAATCCGGCACCTCTCCGTTTTGGACTGTTTTGTTCCAGAACCCATTCGGCCAGATCCAGTACCTCTCTGTGGCATGAAAAATAATTGTCACTTTTTGCAATGTAAAATTTGAATGAAAGCGGTCAAAGTTCATTTGAGTTCCCTCTTCATTATTTCTCCTGCCCCCACAAAACAAGTGTATGTAAAAAAGTAGATTTTCAGCCTGGGCCTAATATTCTAAGAGTTGATTTGGGTTGGGCTGGCCCGGGTTTATGGTTTGCGCAACATTGTAACCTGTTTGAGACCAACACCTGGCTGTGTGAGAAGCGCACCAGTATCTCTCTCCCTCTCTGCTCTGATGGACATTAGCCTTCAACTCTAACTTTTCCAGTGTTGCACTTCATAATTTATTTCCTTATAGAATCATAGCTGCGCCAAGGGATCTGAAGGAACTGCAGCACCCCTGATGAATTGAAATACATTTGCCAAAGTTATGGAAGTACTGCTGTTTGTTCAGAAATAAATGAAATCATTCAAAATAGCCTATGACACCATTATAAAGTTTGTAATTTAGCCAAAGCTAATCAATAGCTTTTTGTTTTTTAAATAACCTAGCTGTGGATTGTAGTTCAATAATAAGGAATTGTAACGAATGCGCTGAGAGTCAGGAAGCAAGTACAGGGAGTGAGCGTTTTAATAAATAAACAAAAAATAAACAAGAAAAAGAAAATGAACACGAAACACAAACAACACACCGACATGAAAACAGAGTCAATAACACCTGAGGAAAGAACCAAGGGGAGTGACAGATATAGGGAAGTTAATCAAGGAGGTGATGGAGTCCAGGTGAGTGTCATGAGGCACTGGTGCGCTTGATGAGGGTTTGCAGGATAATCAGCAGCCTGATGACCTAGAGGCCGGAGAGGGGGTATACATAAAAGGAATAGCCTACTGTCGGGAACAAGTGACAAAAAACAGACCTTCAGCAATATTTTAAATACAATCGAGGGAAAACACAGGTTGGAAAGAAAATGGCTCCTGCTGAGAAGAGAACACTATGCCGTAGGCTACCAAAATATTTGATCAACTTCCAAACGTTGTTTTACAAAAGAGAGAGAGATTGGCCATCACCAGCCAGTGAGCTGCACATCATTGGGTGAGTCAGTGAAACTGAAAAGCATTTGTAGGACTGTAATATACACTGCTCAAAACAATAAAGGGAACACTAAAATAACACATCCTAGATCTGAGTGAATGAAATATTCTTATTAAATACTTTCTTTACATAGTTGAATGTGCTGACAACAAAATCACATAAAAATTATCAATGGAAATCAAATTTATCAACCCATGGAGGTCTGGATTTGGAGTCACACTCAAAATTAAAGTGGAAAACCACACTACAGGCTGATCCAACTTTGATGTAATGTCCTTAAAACAAGTCAAAATGAGGCTCAGTAGTGTGTGTGGCCTCCACATGCCTGTATGACCTCCCTACAACGCCTGGGCATGCTCCTGATGAGGTGGCGGATGGTCTCCTGAGGGATCTCCTCCCAGATCTGGACTAAAGCATCCACCAACAAGCAGTGCGGCTTGGTTGGGTTGTGTATCGGAGGACGCATGACTTTCAACCTGCGTCTCTCCCGAGCCCGTACGGGAGTTGTAGCGATGAGACAAGATAGTAGCTACTACAACAATTGGATACCACGAAATTGGGTAGAAAAGGGGGTAAAAAAAATAAAATAATTTTTTTTTTTAAAAAGCATCCGCCAACTCCTGGACAGTCTGTGGTGCAACGTGGCATTGGTGGATGGAGCGAGACATGATGTCCCAGATGTGCTCAATTGGATTCAGGTCTGGGGAACGGGTGGGCCAGTCCATAGCATCAATGCCTTCCTCTTGCAGGAACTGCTGACACACTCCAGCCACATGAGGTCTAGCATTGTCTTGCATTAGGAGGAACCCAGGGCCAACCGCCCCAGCATATGGTCTCACAAGTGGTCTGAGGATCTCATCTCGGTACCTAATGGCAGTCAGGCTACCTCTAGCGAGCACATGGAGGGCTGTGCGGCCCCCCAAAGAAATGCCACCCCACACCATGACTGATCCACCGCCAAACTGGTCATGCTAGAGGATGTTGCAGGCAGCAGAACATTCTCCACGGCGTCTCCAGACTGTCGTGTCTGTCACATGTGCTCAGTGTGAACCTGCTTTCATCTGTGAAGAGCACAGGGCACCAGTGGCGAATTTGCCAATCTTGGTGTTCTCTGGCAAATGCCAAACGTCCTGCACGGTGTTGGGCTGTAAGCACAACCCCCACCTGTGGACGTCGGGCCCTCATACCACCCTCATGGAGTCTGTTTCTGACCGTTTGAGCAGACACATGCACATTTGTGGCCTGCTGGAGGTCATTTTGCAGGGCTCTGGCAGTGCTCCTCCTGCTCCTCCTTGCACAAAGGCGGAGGTAGCGGTCCTGCTGCTGGGTTGTTGCCCTCCTACGGCCTCCTCCACGTCTCCTGATGTACTGGCCTGTCTCCTGGTAGCGCCTCCATGCTCTGGACACTACGCTGACAGACACAGCAAACCTTCTTGCCACAGCTCGCATTGATGTGCCATCCTGGATGAGCTGCACTACCTGAGCCACTTGTGTGGGTTGTAGACTCCGTCTCATGCTACCACTAGAGTGAAAGCACCGCCAGCATTCAAAAGTGACCAAAACATCAGCCAGGAAGCATAGGAACTGAGAAGTGGTCTTTGGTCACCACCTGCAGAACCACTCCTTTATTGGGGGTGTCTTGCTAATTGCCTATAATTTCCACCTGTTGTCTATTCCATTTGCACAACAGCATGTGAAATGTATTGTCAATCAGTGTTGCTTCCTAAGTGGACAGTTTGATTTCACAGATGTGTGATTGACTTGGTTGACTTTACATTGTGTTGTTTAAGTGTTCCCTTTATTTTTTTGTTTTTATTGATCTCAGTTTGTCTGTGTCAAATCACCATGTTTTTTCTCATTCGTCCTGGTACCTCAGAACGCCCAAGGTTGATAGTTGAGTAATATGGATTTATTTATGTTTTCATAATTAATTACCTTAAGCTATACATAATATCTCACACATTTCCTCCTCTTTGTCCTTTATTCCTTACACAGGGTGCGCAGAGGGAGCTGTCGACAAAGTCATTAAATATGCTTCACTGTCAAAATATGTACATATAGATGTTCCCCAACAGATTTTAATTAGTTTCCCAAATGAAGCACTTGGTAGCTGCAGGAACAAGGTTGGAGGGACCATGGCATACAAAGTTTAGGCAGAATATCCCCTGCTTGCAGCAAGAGCATTGTCCTCAAACTTTGGTTAATGTTTGGAGTGAAATAAGTGTTCTTATATGTATTTCTTAGCTGCTCATATTAAGCACATGCTCCACTATAAAACCCAAGGAGCTTACCTGTCATCATTGAAAAACGGACCGGTGGGAAAGCGTGTGGCCTCTATTCCCTATTCGAGTGCATACAGATGACATGTCTTTTATCTCTTGCCCCTGTTACTGCCCCTGTTACTGCCGCTGTTCCCACCCGTTCCTATCCCTGTTCCTCCCCCTGTTCACTACTCACTACCGAGTTCCAAACTGCCTCTGGAAGCAACTTCAGCACAAGAACTGTTGGTCAGGAACTTCATGAATGGGGTTTCCATGGCCAAGCAGCCGCACACAAGCCTAAGATCACCATGCGTCATGCCAAGCATTGGCTGGAGTGGTGTAAAGCTCACCGCCTTTGGACTCTGGAGCAGAGGAAACGCGTTCTGTGGAGTGATGAATCATGTGTCACCATCTGGCAGTTCGACGGACGAATCTGGGTTTGGCGGATGCCAGGAAAATGCTACCTGCCCCAAAGCATAGTGCCAACTGTAAAGTTTGGGGGAGGAAGAATAATGGCCTGTTTTTCATTGTTCGGGTAAGCCCCTTAGATCCAGTGAAGGGAATTCTTAACGCTACAGCATACAATGACATTCTAGACGATTCTGTGCGTCTAACTTTGTGGCAACAGTTTGGGGAATGCCCTGTACTGTTTCAGCATGATAATGCTCTTGTGGCTGAATGGAAGCAAGCCCCTGCAGCAATGTTCCAACATCTACTGGAAAGCCTTCCCAGAAGAGTGGAGGCTGTTATCGCAGCAAAGGGGGGACCAACTCCATATTAATGCCCATGATTTTGTAATGAGATGTTTGACGAGCAGGTGTCCACATACTTTTGGTCATGTACTGTATCTCTACCATGTGCATATGTGTTACAGGTGTGTACTGGAAGCGAAGTCAGGTGCAGGAGAGCAGAGTGTAGTTAACAGGCGAAGACATAGAGGGGAACAGAGGACTAAATACATTCAGGGTGATTAGGGAATGAAAACCAGGTGTGTATGGAACAAGACAAAACAAATGGAAATATGAAAAATGGAGCAGCGATGGCTTGAAAGCCGGTGATGTTGAACGCCGCTCGAACAAGGAGAGGGGCCAACTTCGATGGAAGTCGTGACAATATGGGCACGGTGCGTCATGGCTGGATAGGCTTCCACTGTCAAGCTCTATGACATAACCAACTGTGTTACCGCGGACCACTCTTACCACCTCAGTGCAAGCGAGCTCATATAAGACCGGGACATGTACATTACCAATCCTGGCGCTAGGGTTTGAAAATAGTATATATACACTGTATGTGCTTCTGTGCCCGTGAACCTCGTATTTAGAAACATCAAATCTAATGTTTTTTCAATGAATTCAGTTTTTTTTGTCTTACCCAACGCAGTCGCCAAGTAGTCAAGACTATTGATGGCTCATGAGACCGCATTGAAGTAAATCTTAATCACCAAAGCTTTGTTAAAAGATAATGTTTGGCTGCAGCAAAACAGTGAGTAGAGTGGACACACCCTTAGAAAATCTGTTGCTAGGCCACTGCATTATTTTAGACAGCTCCTGTTATTATTTTGGATGTTCGGAAAAAATCCATGTACAGTAGGCAACAGTGCCTTCAGAAAGTTTCCGACAGACAGACAGACAGACGATGGATGGATGAGCAAGAGGTATCCATGGCGACAGGCTCCAATGGTCTGTCTGCAGTCTGTCACAGTAACTCTAGAGTGCCTCTACAGAAAGTATTCATACTCCTTGACTTTTTCTACATTTTGTTGGATTACAGCCTGAATTTAAAAAGGATAAATGTAGATGTTGTGTCACTGGCCTATACACAATATTCCATAATGTCAAAGTGGAATTCTGTTTTTTATGAATTTTTACAAAATAATAAATGTAAAGCTGAAATGTCTTGAGTCAATAAGTATTCAACCCCTTTGATACGGCAAGCCTAAATATGTTCAGTAGTAAATAATTGCTCTGTGTGCAATAACTGTTCAACATGATAGTTTTTATGACAAACTTATGTACCCCACACATAGAATTCTGTAAGGTCCATAAGTCGAGCAGTGAATTTCAAACACAGATTCAACCACAAAGACCAGTGAGGTTTTACAATGCCTAGCAAAGAAGGGAACCTATTGGTAGATGATGATGATGATGATAATAAAAAAACAGACATTGAATATCCCTTTGAGCATGGTTAATTTGTTTTCCCATGATGTCAAGCAAAGAGGCACTGAGTTTGAAGGTAGGCCTTGAAATACATCCACAGGTACACCTCCAATTGACTCAAATGATGTCAATTAGCCTATCAGAAGCTTCAAAAGCCATAAAATCATTTCTTGAATTTTCCAAGCTGTTTAACGGCACAGTCAACTTAGTGTATGTAAACTTCAGACCCACTGGAATTGTGATACAGTGAATAATGCGTGAAATAATCCGTCTGTAAACAATTGCACAAAGTAGATGTCCTAACCAATTTGCCAAAACTATAGTTTGTTAACAGGAAATGTGTGGAGTGGTTGAAAAACGAGTTTTAATGACTCCAACCTCAGTATATGTAAACTTCCGACTTCAACTGTATGTGAGAATGCTGTTCATTGACCACAGCTCAGCGTTCAATACCATAGTGCCCACGAAGCTCATCACTAAGCTAAGGACCATGGGACTAAACACCTCACTCTGCAACTGGATCCTGGACTTCCCGATGGGCCGAACCCAGGTGGTATGGGTAGGCAACAACACGTCTGCCACGCTGATCCTCAACACAGGGGTGTGTACTTAGTTCCCTCCTGTACTCCCTGTTCACCCGCGACTGCGTGGCCAACCACGACTCCAACACCATTACATTTGCTGACGACACAACAGTGGTAGGCCTGATCACTGACAACGATGAGACCGCCTATAGGGTGGAGGTCAGAGAACTGACAGTGGGGTGCCTGGACAACAACCTCTCCCTGAATTTGAGGAAAACAAAGGAGCTGATCGTGGACTACAGGAAAAGCAGGGCCGAACAGGCTCCCATTAATATCGACGGGGCCGTAGTGGAGCGGGTCGAGAGTTTCAAGTTCCTTCGACAACGACCTATCATGGTCCAAACACACCAAGACAGTCGTGAAGAGGGCACGACAAAACATTTTCCCCCTAAGGAGACTGAAATGATTTGGCATGGTTCCCCAGATCCTCAAATTTCTACAGCTGCACCATCGAGAGCATCCTGACCGGTTGCATCACCGCCTGGTATGGCAACTGCTCATCATCTGACCGTAAGGCACTACAGAGGGTAGTGCGTACAACCCAGTAAATCACTGGGGCCAACCCTGCCTTCCAGGACCTATATCATAGGTGGAGGAAAGCCCATAAAATTGTCAGAGACTCCAGTTCAAGTCATAGACTGTTTTCTCTGCTTCCGCATGGCAAGCGGTACTGGAGCGCCAAGTCAAGAATCCTTAACAGATTCTACCCCCAAGCCATTAGACTGCTGAACAATTAATCAAATGGCCACCAGACTATTTACATCGACACCCCCCTCCATTTGTTTTAACACTGCTGCTACTCACGGTTTATTATCTATGCATAGTCACTTTACCCCTACCTACATGTACAAATTAGCTCAACTAACCTGTGCCCCCACACACTAACTCGGTACCGGTACCCTCTGTATATAGCCTCGTTATTGTGTTACTTATTATTTTTTACTTTAGTTTATTTGGTAAATATTTTCTTAACTCTTTCTTGAACTGCACTGTTGGTTAAGGGCTTGTAAGTAAGCATTTCACGGTAAGTTCTACACTTGTTGTATTCGGCGTATGTGACAAATAAAGTTTGATTTGATATCGTAATAGTATAGTAATATGATAGTATAATAATATAATGCCATAATACTATAATACTATAATAGTATGATAATATAATAGTAATTTCTCATGTAATGTCCTAACAGCTTGTTTACATTTGGCACGAGGTGGAAGAGAGGGAGGACAAAAGAGAGGGAGGAAGGAGAGTGGTCAAGAGGAGAGAAAAAAATTAAGGATTTAGAGAGGATGAGTGGGGGAGATAAAAAGAAGGAGGGTGAAATGACGAAGGTTCATTGTGTTTGTGCACACAAGTGTTTGTTTAGCTTCTGATCCCAATGAAGGTGAAATAGATTTGTTTGCCATATAAACATTACCTTAATACTCCTGTTATTGGGTGGATTAGATGATTCCAGGTGCTAGGCTTAGATTGAGTTTAATAAAGGGCTTAGTTTTTGAATGGTTGATCAATATACTTAGATTTATTGTGGTCTTATTAGGTATTGACAGTCTAATGCATTCAAAATGGTGGAGAACTGTTTTGAGATACATGATACAAGGGCCATGTTCATGAACTGAAACAGTGAGGGACTATATCTTGACTCGTCCAATGAGAAATTCATTTGTTTTCATTTGCAAAACATTTTGTCAGAGTGTGCTCTAATGAAATCTCCTGGTAGATGTCGCCCTTCCCAGGAGTCACGTGTATCCCCTGTCACAGGAGGAGACGGTGGCTATGGAGACCTATGTCTCTGAATAGTGAAGACATCAAAACTATGAAATATCACTCATGAAATCATGTAGTTAGGAAAAAAAGTGTTAAACAAATCAAAATATATTTTATATTTGAGATTCTTCACATATCGACCCTTTGCCTTGATTACAGCTTTGCACACTCTTGGCATTCTCTCAACCAGATTCATGAGGTATTCACCTGGAATGCATTTCAATTAACAGGTATGCCTTGTTAAAAGTTCATTTGTGGAATTTCTTTCCTTCTTAATGCGTTTGAGCCAATCAGTTGTGTCGTGACAAGGTAGGGTGGGTATACAGAAGATAGCCCTATTTGGAAAAAGACCAAGTCCATATTATGGCAAGAACAGCTCAAATAAGCAAATAGAAACGACAATCTATCATTACTTTAAGAATAAAAGGTCAGTCAATCCGGAACATTACAAGAACTTTGAAAGTTTATTCAAGTGCAGTCACAAAAACCATCAAGCGCTATGATGAAACTGGCTCTCATGAGGACCGCCACAGAAAAGTAATGCCCAAAGTTACCTCTGCTGTAGAGGATAAATTCATTTATATTTAACTGCACCTCAGATTGCAGACCAAATCAATGCTTCACAGAGTTCAAGTAAACAGACACATCTCAACATCAACTGTTCAGAGGAGACTAAATTAATCAGACCTTCATGGTCGAATTGCTGCAAAGAAACCACTACTAAAGGACACCAATAAGAAGAAGAGACTTGCTTGGGCCAAGAAACACGAGCAATGGACATTAGACCGGTGGAAATCTGTCCTTTGGTCTGATGAATCCAAATTTGAGATTTTTGATTCCAACTGCTGTGTCTTTGTGAGACACCTAGTAGGAAAACGGATGATCTCTGCATGTGTTGTTCCCACCGTGAAGCATGGAGGAGGAGGTGTGCTGGTCTGGGGGTGCCTTGCTGGTGACACTGTCTGTGATTTATTTAGAATTCAAGGCACACTTAACCAGCATGGCTAACACAGCATTCTGCAGCGATACGCCATCCCTATCATTTGTTTTTCAACAGGACAATGACCCAAAACACACCTCCCGGCTTTGTAGGAGCTATTTGAGTGATGCAGTGCTGCATCAGATGGCCTGGCCTCCACAATCCCCTGACCTCAACCCAATTGAGATGGTTTGGGATGCGTTGGACCACTGAGTGAAGGAATAGCAGCCAACAAATGCTCAGCATAGAGTGGCTTGCGAAAGTATTCACCCACTTGGCATTTTTCCTATTTTGTTGCCTTACAACCTGGAATTTATAGATTTATTGGGGGGTTAGTATCATTTGATTTACACAACATGCCTACAATTTATTGTGAAACAAACCAGTAATAAGATGGAAAAAACTGCTG
Source organism: Oncorhynchus mykiss (assembly GCF_013265735.2). NCBI lineage: Eukaryota > Metazoa > Chordata > Actinopteri > Salmoniformes > Salmonidae > Oncorhynchus > Oncorhynchus mykiss. Next base: position 16,151,397 of record NC_048569.1, on the reverse strand, counting down.
CTGGTTGGATTCAGTTGGATTCAGGTCTGGGGAACGTGCGGGCCAGTCCATAGCATCAATGCCTTCCTCTTGCAGGAACTGCTGACACACTCCAGCCACATGAGGTCTAGCATTGTCTTGCATTAGGAGGAACCTAGGGCCAACCGCACCAGCATATGGTCTCACAAGGGGTCTGAGGATCTCATCTCGGGACCTAATGGCAGTCAGGCTACCTCTGGCGAGCACATGGAGGGCTGTGCGGCCCCCCCAAAGAAATGCCACCCCACACCATGACTGCCCCACTGCCAAACCGGTCATGCTGGAGGATGTTGCAGGCAGCAGAACATTCACGGCGTCTCCAGACTCTGTCACGTCTGTCACATGTGCTCAGTGTGAACCTGCTTTCATCTGTGAAGAGCACAGGGCGCCAGTGGCGAATTTGCCAATCTTGGTGTTCTCTGGCAAATGCCAAACGTCCTGCACGGTGTTGGGCTGTAAGCACAACCCCCACCACCCCCAGCAGGCGCATGCACATTTGTGGCCTGCTGGAGGTCATTTTGCAGGGCTCTGGCAGTACTCCTCCTGCTCCTCCTTTCACAAAGGCGGAGGTAGCGGTCCTGCTGCTGGGCTGTTGCCCTCCTACGGCCTCCTCCACGTCTCCTGATGTACTGGCCTGTCTCCTCGTAGCGCCTCCATGCTCTGGACACTACGCTGACAGACACAGCAAACCTTCTTGCCACACCTCGCATTGATGTGTCATCCTGGATGAGCTGCACTAACTGAGCCACTTGTGTGGGTTGTAGACTCCGTCTCATGCTACCACTAGAGTGAAAGCACCGCCAGCATTCAAAAGTGACCAAAACATCAGCCAGGAAGCATAGGAACTGAGAAGTGGTCTGTGGTCACCACCTGCAGAACCACTCCTTTATTGGGGGTGTCTTGCTAATTGCCTATAATTTCCACCTGTTGTCTATTCCATTTGCACAACAGCATGTGAAATGTATTGTCAATCAGTGTTGCTTCCTAAGTGGTCAGTTTGATTTCACAGAAGTGTGATTGACTTGGAGTTACATTGTGTTGTTTAAGTGATCCCTTTATTTTTTTGAGCAGTGTATACAGTGCCTTGCGAAAGTATTCGGCCCCCTTGAACTTTGCGACCTTTTGCCACATTTCAGGCTTCAAACATAAAGATATAAAACTGTATTTTTTTGTGAAGAATCAACAACAAGTGGGACACAATCATGAAGTGGAACGACATTTATTGGATATTTCAAACTTTTTGAACAAATCAAAAACTGAAAAATTGGGCGTGCAAAATTATTCAGCCCCTTTACTTTCAGTGCAGCAAACTCTCTCCAGAAGTTCAGTGAGGATCTCTGAATGATCCAATGTTGACCTAAATGACTAATGATGATAAATACAATCCACCTGTGTGTAATCAAGTCTCCGTATAAATGCACCTGCATTGTGATAGTCTCAGAGGTCCGTTAAAAGCGCAGAGAGCATCATGAAGAACAAGGAACACACCAGGCAGGTTTGAGATACTGTTGTGAAGAAGTTTAAAGCCGGATTTGGATACAAAAAGATTTCCCAAGCTTTAAACATCCCAAGGAGCACTGTGCAAGCGATAATATTGAAATGGAAGGAGTATCAGAGCACTGCAAATCTACCAAGACCTGGCCGTCCCTCTAAACTTTCAGCTCATACAAGGAGAAGACTGATCAGAGATGCAGCCAAGAGGCCCATGATCACTCTGGATGAACTGCAGAGATCTACAGCTGAGGTGGGAGACTCTGTCCATAGGACAACAATCAGTCGTATATTGCACAAATCTGGCCTTTATGGAAGAGTGGCAAGAAGAAAGCCATTTCTTAAAGATATCCATAAAAAGTGTCGTTTAAAGTTTGCCACAAGCCACCTGGGAGACACACCAAACATGTGGAAGAAGGTGCTCTGGTCAGATGAAACCAAAGTTGAACTTTTTGGCAACAATGCAAAACGTTATGTTTGGCGTAAAAGCAACACAGCTCATCACCATGAACACACCATCCCCACTGTCAAACATGGTGGTGGCAGCATCATGGTTTGGGCCTGCTTTTCTTCAGCAGGGACAGGGAAGATGGTTAAAATTGATGGGAAGATGGATGGAGCCAAATACAGGACCATTCTGGAAGAAAACCTGATGGAGTCTGCAAAAGACCTGAGACTGGGACGGAGATTTGTCTTCCAACAAGACAATGATCCAAAACATAAAGCAAAATCTACAATGGAATGGTTCAAAAATAAACATATCCAGGTGTTAGAATGGCCAAGTCAAAGTCCAGACCTGAATCCAATCGAGAATCTGTGGAAAGAACTGAAAACTGCTGTTCACAAATGCTCTCCATCCAACCTCACTGAGCTCGAGCTGTTTTGCAAGGAGGAATGGGAAAAAATGTCAGTCTCTCGATGTGCAAAACTGATAGAGACATACCCCAAGCGACTTACAGCTGTAATCGCAGCAAAAGGTGGCGCTACAAAGTATTAACTTAAGGGGGCTGAATAATTTTGCACGCCCAATTTTTCAGTTTTGGATTTGTTAAAAAAGTTTGAAATATCCAATAAATGTCGTTCCACTTCATGATTGTGTCCCACTTGTTGTTGATTCTTCACAAAAAAATACAGTTTTATATCTTTATGTTTGAAGCCTGAAATGTGGCAAAAGGTCGCAAAGTTCAAGGGGGCCGAATACTTTCGCAAGGCACTGTATATACTGAGATCATGTGACACTTAGATTGCACACAGGTGGACTTTAACTAATTATGTGACTTCTGAAGGTAATTGGTTGCACCAGATCTTATTTAGGGGCATCATAGCAAAGGGGGGTGAGTACATATGCACGCACCACTTTTCCGTTTTCCATCTTTTCTAATTTTTTGAAACAAGTTTTTTCACTAAATTAAGGTTGGAATTCATCATAATAGGAAAAACGCCAAGAAGGATGAATACTTTTGCAAGGCACTGTATGTGGGAACTCCTTCAAGACTGATGGAAAAGCATTCCTCATGAAGCTGGTTGATAGAATGCCAACAGTGTGTGAAGCTGTCATCAAGGCAAAGGGTGGCTGCTTTGAAGAATCTCAAATAAAAAATGTTTTGATTTCTTTAACACTTTTTTGGTTACTACATGATTCCATATGTGTTATTTCACAGTTTTGATGTCTTCACTTATTCTACAATGTAGAAAATAGTCCAAATAAAGAAAAACCATTGACTGTGTAGGTGTGTCCAAACTTTTGACTAGTACTTTATAACAACAAAAAACATAACATCCCGTCACGACAAGAACCCATAGCCAGCCCAACTCCTTCACAGCTCAAGCTGTACAAACATAAGCTCCTTCATTAAGTTGACCATATTGAAACTGTGGACATATCTGTGGCAGCAGCACGGCCTGTAGTTGTGGTGTTTTTCTACTAACTGAAGCCTGAGAGAATATTGAGTGGACTGAAGCTATAACAGATCATTATATTCAGTAGCAGAAGGAGTAGTAAGGGCAGTAGTAGCAGTAACAGTAGAGGTATTAGCAGCAGCAGTAGTAGCAGCAGTAGTAGCAGCAGTAGCAGAGGTAGAAACAATAGCAGAAGGAGTAGCACTAGCAGAATTAGCAACAACAGCAGCAGTAGTAGCAGTAGCAGCAGTAGCAATAAGAGTAGCAGTAGCAGAGGTAGCAACAATAGCAGTAGTAGCAACAATGGCAGTAGGAGAAGCAGCAGTATCAAAAATAGCAGTAGCAGTCATAGCAACAATAGCAGTATGATAACAGTAGCAGCAGTAGCAATAGTGGCAGCAATAGCAGTAGCAATAGTGGCAGTAGCAACTAGCAGTAGAAATAGTAGCGTAAGTAACAACAATATCAATAGGAATAGCAGTAGCAGCAACAATAGCATTAGGAGTAGCAGCAGCAGCAGCAGTCGCCCAAATAGCAGCAGTAGAAGCAGTAGCAGCAGTAGCAATATCAGTAGCAGTAGCAACAATAGTAGTAGCAGCAATAGCAGAAGTAGCAATAGTAGCAGCAGTAGAAGTACCAGCAGCAGTTGCAACAATAGGACTAGCATGAGTAGTAGCAGTAGCATTAGCAATAGCAGTACCAACAATAGCAGTAATAGTAGTAGCAGCAGTATCACCAATAGCAGTATGAGGTAACTACTAGTAACAATAGTAGTAGTAGTAGTAGTAGTAGTAGTAGTAGTAGTAGCAGTAGTAGTAGTAGTAGTAGTAGCAGCAGTAGTAGAAGCAGATCCAGCAGTAACACCAGTAGTAGTAACAGAATTAGCAACAATAAGAGTAGCAGCAGTAGCAACAGCCTTAGTAGTAAGTAGTAGCAGCAGTATCAGTAATAGTAGCAGTAGCACTAGCAGTAGTAGTAGCAGCAGTAGTAGTAGCAGTATTAGCAACAATGGGAGTGGTAGTAGTAACAGCAGCTGTTGTAGTAATTGCAGTAGCAGCAGCTGTAGTAGTAAGTAGTAGCAGCAGTATAAGTAATAGTAGTAGTAGTAGTAGTAGCAGTACCCGTAGTAGTAGTATTAGCAACAATAGAAGTAGTAGTAGTAGTAGCAGCAGCTGTAGTAGTTGCAGCAGTAATAGTAGTAACTAGTAGCAGCAATAGCAGGATTAGTAGTACTAGTAGTATTAGTAGCAACATTAGTAGTAGTAGCAGCATTAGCAGTAATAGCAATAGCAGTAATAGTAGCAGCAGCAGTACCAGTAGAAGCAGTAGTGGTAGTAGTAGTAGCAGTAATAGTAGCAGCAGCAGTACCAGTAGTACCAGTAGTAGTAGTATCAGCAGTAGCAATAATAGTTGTAGTAGCAACTAGTAGTTGCAATAGTAGTAACTAGTAGCAGCAGTAGTAGCAGCAGCAATAGCAGTAGTAGTAGTAACTAGTAGCAGCAATAGTAGTAGTAGTAGTTGCAGCAATAGTAGTAGTAGTAGCAGTAATAGTAGCAGCAGTAGTAAGTAGTAGCAGTATTAGCAACAATAAGAGTAGCAGTAATAGTAGTAGCAGCAGCTGTAGTAGTAAACAGTAGCAGCAGTATCAGTAGTAGTTGTAGTAGTAGTACTAGTAACTATTAGTAGCAATAGCAGGATTAGTAGCACCAGTAGTAGTAACAGCCGTTGCAGTATTAGTACCATCAGTAGCAGTAGTAGTAACTAGTAGCAGTAGTAGTAGCAGCAGTAGTAGTTGCAATAGTAGTAGTTGTAGTAGCAGCAGCAATAATAGTAGCAGCAGTACAAGTAGCAGCAGTAGTAGCAGTATTAGGAACACTAGTATAAGTAGTAAGTAGTAACAGTATTAGCAACAATAGGAGTAGTAGTAGTAAGTAGTAGCAGTATTAGCAACAATAGGAGTAGTAGTAAGTAGTAGCAGTATTAGCAACAATAGGAGTAGTAGTAGTAGCAGCAGCTGTCGTAGTAAGTAGTAGCAGCAGCAACAACATTAGTAGTAGTTGCAATAGTAGTAGTAGTAGCAGTATTAGCAACAATAGGAGTAGTAGCAGCAGCTGTAGTAGTAAGTAGTAACAGCAGTTGCAGTAGCATTAGTAACTAGTAGCAGCAATAGCAGGATTATTAGCAGTACCAGCAGTAGCAGTATTAGTACCAGCAGTAACAGCAGTAGTAGTAGTAACTAGTAGCAGCAATAGTAGTAGTAACTAGTTGTTGTAGTAGCAATAACAGTAGCAGCAGTAGTAAGTAGTGGCAGCATTAGCAACAGTAGTAGGAGTAGTAGTAGTAGCAGCAGCTGTAGTAGAAAGTAGTAGCAGCAGAATCAGTAGTTGTTGTAGTAATAGTAGCAATATAACCAGGATAAGTAGCACCAGTATTAGTAGCAGCAGTTGCAGTATTAGTACCATCAGTAGCAGTAGTAGTAGGCGGTAGTAACTAGTAGTAGTAGTAACTAGTAGCAACAATAGCAGTAATAGTAGCAGCAGCAGTACCAGTAGTAGTAGGAGGAGTAGCAGCAGCAGTAGTAGTAGCAGTAGTAGTTGTAGTAGTAGTAGTAGACGATAGTAACTAGTAGTAGTAGCAACAATAGCAGTAATAGTAGCAGCAGCAGTACCAGTAGCAGTAGCAGCAGTAGTAGGAGTAGCAGCAGCAGCATTAGTAGTAGCAGTAGCAGTTGTAGTAGTAGTAGCAGTAGTAGCAGTGGCAGTAGCAGCAGTAGCAATAATAGTAGCAGCAGTAGCACCGGTAAGTAGTAGCAGTATTAGCAACAATAGGAGTAGCAGTAGTAGTAGCTGTATTAGCATCAATAGTAGTAGCAGTAGTAACTAGTAGCAGTAATAGTAACTACTACTACTACTACTACTACTACTAGCAGCAGTAACTAGCAGCAGCAGCACTAGTAGTGACAGTAGCAGCAGTAGCAATAATAGCAGCAGCAGTAGTACCAGTAAAAAGTAGCAGTATTAATAACATTAGGAGTAGCAGTAGTAGTAGCTGTATTAGCAATGGTAGCAGTAGTTGTAGTAGTAGCAGTAGTAATAACTAGTAGCAGCAATAGACGGATTAGTAACAGCAGCAGTAATAGTAGTTGTAGTAGTAGGAACTAGCAGCAGCAGTATTAGCAGCAGCAGTATTAGCAGCAGCAGTCGTAACAGCAGTTGTAGTAGTAGCAGTAGAAGTAGCAGCAGTAGTAGCAGCAGCAGTTGTAGATGTAGCAGTAATAGCAGCAGTAGTAGTAGCGGTAGTTGCATTAGTAGCAACTAGTAGTAGTAGCAGCAGTAGTTGTAGTAGCAGCAGTAGCAATAATAGTACCAGTAGTAGTAGTAGTAGTACTAGTAGCAGCATTAGCAGTAGTAACTAGTAGCAGCACTAGCAGTAGTAACTAGTACCAGCATTAGCAGTAGAAACTAGTAGTAGTAGTAATAGCAGCAGTAGTAGCAGTAGTAGTAGAAACTAGTAGTAGTAGAAACTAGTAGCAGCAGTAGTAGTGGTAGAAGCAGTAGTGGTAGTAGCAGCAGTAGTAGTAAGTAGTTGCACTAGTAGTAGTAGTAGTAGTAGTAGCAACAATAGTAGTAGTAACTAGTAGCAGCAATAGCAGTAATAGTAGCAGCAGCAGTACCAGTAGTTGTGGTCGCAGCATTAGTAATAGTAGCAGTAGTAGTACTAACTAGTAGCAGCAAAATAAGTAATAGTAGCAGCAGCAGTGCCAGTAGTAGTAGCAGTAGGGGTAGAAGCAGTAGTAGTAAGTAGTATAGTAGCAGTATTAGCAACAGTAGGAGTAGTAGCAACAGCTGTAGAATCAGTAGTGGCAACAGCTGTAGCAGTATAAGTAGTAGTAGCAGTACCAGTAGTAGTAGTAGCAGCAGTAGCAGTAGTAGTAGCAGCAGCAGTAGTAGTAGTAGCAGCAGTAGTAGTAACAGCAGTAGTAGTAGTAAGTAGTAGTTGTAAGCAGCATTAGCAGTAGTAGTAGCAGTAGAATTAGCAGTAGTGGTAGTAGAAACTAGTAGCAGCAATAGCAGTGGTTGTAGTAATAATAGTAGTAGCAGTAGTGGTACAAGCAGTAGTAGTAGTAGTAGTAGTAGTAGTAGTAGTAGTAGTAGTAGTAAGTAGTAGCAGTAACATGCTACATGCATATGCAGAAACAGACATCCACGAATGCACACACAGCAATCTGGTTGCACCTTTTATTTATTTTTTATTTCACCTTTATTTAACCAGTTAGGCTAGTTGAGAACAAGTTCTCATTTACAACTGCAACCTGGCCAAGATAAAGCATAGCAGTGTGAACAGACAGCAACACAGAGTTACACATGGAGTAAACAATAAACAAGTCAATAACACAGTAGAAAAAAAGAAAAAAGGAGTCTATAGACATTGTGTGCAAAAGGCATGAGGAGGTGGGCGAATAATTACAATTTTAGCAGATTAACACTGGAGTGATAAATGATCAGATGGTCATGTGCAGGTAGAGATACTGGTGTGCAAAAGAGCAGAAAAGTAAATAAATAAAAACAGTATGGGGATGAGGTAGGTAAATTGGGTGGGCTATTTACCGATGGACTATGTACAGCTGCAGCGATCGGTTAGCTGCTCAGATAGCAGATGTTTAAAGTTAGTGAGGGAGATAAAAGTGTCCAACTTCAACTATTTTTGCAATTCGTTCCAGTCACAGGCAGCAGAGAACTGGAAGGAAAGGCGGCCAAATGGCGTGTTGGCTTTTGGGATGATCAGTGAGATACACCTGCTGAAGCGCGTGCTATGGGTGGGTGTTGCCATCGTGACCAGTGAACTGAGATACGGCGGAGCTTTGCCTAGCATGGACTTGTAGATGACCTGGAGCCAGTGGGTCTGGCGACGAATATGTAGCGAGGGCCAGCCGACTAGAGCATACAGGTCGCAGTGGTGGGTGGTATAAGGTGCTTTAGTAACAAAGCGGATGGCACTGTGATAAACTGCATCCAGTTTGCTGAGTAGAGTATTGGAAGCCATTTTGTAGATGACATCGGGAATCTCCCGCATGGATCAGGGAATCACCCGCAGCAAGAGCAACATCACTGATATATACAGAGAAAAGAGCCGGCCCGAGAATTGAACCCTGTGGCACCCCCATAGAGACTGCCAGAGGACCGGACAACATGCCCTCTGATTTGACACACTGAACTCTGTCTGCAAAGTAGTTGGTGAACCAGGCAAGGCAGTCATTAGAAAAACCAAGGCTACCGAGTCTGCCAATAAGAATATGTTGATTGACAGAGTCGAAAGCCTTGGCCAGGTCGATGAAGACTGCTGCACAGTACTGTCTTTTATCGATGGTGGTTATGATATCGTTTAGTACCTTGAGCGTGGCTGAGGTGCACCCGTGACCGGCTCGGAAACAAGATTGCACAGCGGAGAAGGTACGGTGGGATACGAGATGGTCAGTGATCTGTTTGTTGACTTGGCTTTCGAAGACCTTAGATAGGCAGGGCAGGATGGATATACAGTACGTCTGTAACAGTTTGGGTCCAGGGTGTCTCCCCCTTTGAAGAGGAGGATGACCGCGGCAGCTTTCCAGTCCTTGGGGATCTCAGACTATATGAAAGAGAGGTTGAACAGGCTGTTAATAGGGGTTGCGACAATGGCGGCGGATAGTTTCAGAAATAGAGGGTCCAGATTGTCAAGCCCAGCTGATTTGTACGGGTCCAGGTTTTGCAGCTCTTTCAGAACATCTGCTATCTGGATTTGGGTAAAGGAGAAGCTGGGGAGGCTTGGGCGAGTAGCTGCGGGGGTGGTGGAGCTGTTGGCCGAGGTTGGAGTAGCCAGGCGGAAGGCATGGCCAGCCGTTGAGAAATGCTTGTTGGTTTTCGATTATCATGGATTTATTGGTGGTGACCGTGTTACCTAGCCTCAGTGCAGTGGGCAGCTGGGAGGAGGTGCTCTTGTTCTCCATGGACTTTAGTGTCCCAGAACTTTTTTGAGTTCTGCTTGAAAAAGCTGGCCTTTGCTTTCCTGACTGACTGCGTGTATTGGTTCCTGACTTCCCTGACCAGTTGCATATCGTGGGGACTATTCGATGCTATTGCAGTCCGCCACAGAATGTTTTTGTGCTGGTCGAGGGCAGTCAGGTCTGGAGTGAACCAGGGGCTATATTTATTCTTAGTTCTGCATTTTTTTCCACAGAGATGCTTATCTAAGATGGTGAGGAAGTTACTTTCAAAGAACGACCAGGCATCCTTAACTGACAGGATGAGGTCAATATCCTTCCAGGATACCCGGGCCAGGTTGATTAGAAAGGCCTGCTCGCAGAAGTGTTTTAGGGAGCGTTTGACAGTGATTAGGGGTGGGCATTTGACTGTGGACCCGTAGCGGATACAGGCAATGAGGCAGTGATCGCTGAGATCCTGATTGAAGACCGCAGAGGTGTATTTGGAGGGCCAGTTGGTCAGGATAACGTCTGAGGGTGCCCTTGTTTATAGATTTAGGGTTATACCTGGTGGGTTCCTTGATGATTTGTGTGAGATTGAGGGCATCTAGCTTAGATTGTAGGACTGCCGGGGTGTTAAGCATATCCCAGTTTAGGTCACCTAACAGAAGGGGGGTCGGTAGCAGGCGGCAATAGTGAGAGACTTATTTCTGGAGAGATTCATTTTTAAAATGAGATGTTCGAACTGTTTGGGTATGGACCTGGAAAGTATGACATTACTTTGCAGACTATCTCTGCAGTAGACTGCAACTCCTCCCCCTTTGGCAGTTCTATCTTGACGGAAAATCGGTTGCAGAGGTGATCCGGTGCCAAGGTCCAGAGTTTACAGCAAGGTTCTGGTGGAGTTTTGGGCTCTAGCTGTGTATGAGTGGGGTTCGGGTGAACAGCTGTGTAGGCCGGGAGGTGGGCCTCAGGGATAGCTTCGGTACTGGGTGCCACGGTGAGTGAAAGCTAGCTGTGAGCGAGCTAGCTGTGAGCGAGCTAGCTAGCTGTGAGCGAGCTAGCTGTGAGCGAGCTAGCTGTGAGGATCAGAAGTAGTGGTCCAGGGATTACGGCAGGAATCCGGCGTTGTTGTGGAGAGACAGTCCGATACTGGTAGACTGGCGAGTATTATCCAGGCTAAAAACAGGGCTGGTATCTGTGCAGAAGGTAAAAGCCGCTAGCAGTGTCTAACAATGACTAAATAGCTTGTAGCTAATCTTCTGGAGATTCTTGAATGTGTTCTAAAATTGAAAATAATAGCGATTCCGTGTCACATTGGGTGAGGCAGGTTACCGGAAGGTGTAATCAAATGAAAAAATTGAAAAGAGATTGGAATATATATATATATACAAAAAATAAGAAAAATACAAAAGTACACGAGAGGACAAAACAAACACGTCTTCACTGCTACGCCAGATGTGGGAGCACTGTGTGATCCAGCCAGAGGGGAGAGTAAAATGAAAGGGTAAAAAATAACATTCTGAATGATTCAGGATCAGTGGAACACTGGACGGTATGGGAAAGGAGGAGGGAAGGATATGGCTGGATGTGGGAGGGGAGGAGAGGATGGGGCAGGGGCAGGAGAGGAGAGGATGGGGCAGGGGAGGAGGGTAGGAGGTAGTGCTGAGCGATTAGGGCTTTTTGAGGCCGATTTGGTTTCAGTTCGATTATTTAAAAAATATTCAATGTTTTTTATTATTTGTATTTATTTTATTAAATGCACTATGCATTATGTGGGTTGAATGCTGTCACAAAACAATGAATAAAAGTCCCATGATGAAAGTCCCTGCTTATCACTTATTAACCATAATTTATTCACACGACTTTAATAAAATATTTCAGTTGTGTATATTACATTTGTTTTATTTGATGACTTTATTATTTCATTACAAGTCTGGAGAGCTGCTGCCTATGCAGTCTGACAAAATCACTATTTTAGTAGTTCTTCAAAGTAAATAAGGTATACTTTTATAACTGCTGAATACCAACTATCAATCACTTAGATCATGAATTTTCAGTTAAAGATAGCTCGCGAAGCAACTGCTCTCTAGTCCTCTCTATCCCACATTATTCTGGCTCTTCTCTCCCTCTCAGATGGACAAGTAGACGCACAATGGATTATGGTCAGGGAAATTCACAGGGATTTCTTCTTCTTCTTGTTTGAGGGTTTCTGTGTGAAAGAAGCTGTGTGGGGCTGTTTTGACTGTTGCCGGGGAAAACTGAGATAGAATAATCCCATAAAGAACTGTGACAGAGGTTTGGCCATGATTACATGTTTCTCAATGAGAACTGTGCTGGAGGCCTTTTCCCTGGGGATCCTAGAGATAATTAATAAACAGAGAAATTATGATGCGCAGGCAGGTCCACGTACACACACACACACACACACACACACACACACACACACACACACACACACACACACACACACACACACACACACACACACACACACACGCAATTATCCATCCATAAACACAGCTGAGTATATAATCCCAGTGAGGTCCTTGTTCACCATGTCCCTAAGGCCGCTGCCTGATCTGAATCCATCACACTGTATTATTAAAACGCCTTAAATTAAGAGAGTGGGACGGGAGACACTTCAGAGCTCAGCCCAAATAGGGACATTCCAAAATCCCAAATGTGTGAATGGGATGTTAGCTCACAGATGTACACTCCAGGCACAGGCAGAGTACTAAGTGAACTCTCTTCAGCAGCTTCTGCAAAGTTTACTCATGAAATCAGTAGTTCTAAAATGTTAAAGTTCAGACCGCCATTCTTCCACTTTAGTTAAGTCAATAGGCTTCCAGTAGTCTTAAATGGTGTTGAAACAGATTAACGCTGTGACTGATGATAATCTGTAATTGCCATTGGAGAGCAAATTCAGACATTAGTAGTATACTCCATCCATCAGTGTTGCATCACTTATTGTTATCATGTTGGTCTTAGGATAATCTATCAACGTAACTGTGGCAGCCAACCAAAACAGGAAGCAGGGATGTTTTTGCGGTTTATCCATTACCTGTCTGTATGGGGAGCGAGTGACATCAGGTTCACTTTGTGACACTTCAGCAGCTGGGCTACAGAGGTTTATAATGGATGGTATGAGCGATCAGGACTGACCCTAGCCTGGTTGCTAGTCTGTTTCTGTGCTTTTGACAACTCCTTATGGAAATGTCATGCCACACAAAGAATTGGCAAGAGATCGGAAATGCCCAGGCTAGAGTGACTCTGCTTTGTGATTATACTCTACATCTATGAGTCAGAATTGCCTTAGTTAATTACAGATCTATGATATTGGACAGTATTGAACACGGCCAACTCACTCTATAGCTTACAGTTGGCTCAGATGTGAAATTAGGTTGATGAACACAACCACCTACCTCCATTCTTATTATCTTTTTCTTAGAAAGAACCACAGCTCACCCACATACATGCCTCTTCTCAGGCCCAAATCTCAGACCGTCATCTCAGACCCAAATCTTTCTCCCATGATTACTCTATGCATTTTGAGTGGGCACTAATGACACTAATGGCTAACATTGATGTTCAGATATTATTTTTAGTAGAAGACTAATTATAACTAACTGGTACATATTTTAGGTGTAATATGGTAGCTCTGTCTGGTACATATTTTTGGTGTATTATGGTAGCTGTCGTGACCCATTGTACTGTACTCTCCCTGCTGTGCCCAGGTGTTCCTCGTAAATAATTTTGCCTACCAACAGACACATCCATGCTCTGTCATTTTGCTGTGTGTACATTGTGTGTGTGTGTGCTTTCGCATTTCAGATAGGCTATTTGCCTCCTGATTTTGCGTGCTCTTTGATCCTTTGTGTGTGTGTGTCAAAGGAGGTTGGTGGCGCCTTAATTGGGGAGGACGGGCTTGTGTTAATGGCTAGAGCGCTATGAGTGGAATGGTATCAAATACACGATGCCATTACATTCGCTTAGTTCCAGCCATCATTATGAGCTGTCCTCCCCTCTGCAGCCTCCATTGATGTGTGTCCAAGTGCCAGACATAAGCTAAAAGAGGCAAAAGTAAACAAAGGCTCCTCTTCACCACAGCAACGATGCCCTTAAGAGTCAGCCTAACTTCAGTGTGACTCAACAGTCAACCTCAAAAAGTCAAGCTGCACCTGTTCATTACAGATGTGTCACAGCAGTTCAAGATTGTTTTATTTCTTTTACCTTTATTTAACTAGGCAAGTCAGTTAAAAACAAATTCTTATTTTCAATGACGGCCTAGGAACAGTGGGTTAATTAATTACCTTGTTCGGGGCAGAATGACAGATTTCTACCTTGTCAGCTCGGGATTTTATCTTGCAACCTTTCGGTTACAAGTCCAACGCTCTAACTGCTAGGCTACCTGCCACCCCCAACAACATTAGCTGCCGCCCTCAACAACATTAGCTTGAGCCAATGCTAATAATAGTTGTTGTATAAGAGGCCCATAGTTTTGGTCTGGATGGTGTTTATACCTTAATTGGGGTGGACTTTTGCATCGTTTAGCTTATGTCTGGCACTTGGACACACACACATTAGTGGAGGCTGCTGAGGGGAGGACAGCTCATAATAATGGCTGGAACGGAGCGAACGGAATGGTATCAAACACATGGAAACGATTGAAAGCATGTGTTTGACACCATTTCACTCACACCGCTCCAGCCATTACCACAAGCCTGTCCTCCTCAAAAATGGTGAAAACACCACCGAGACCAAAACTTTGGTAAATATACCATCCAGACCAAAACTACGGTAAAAACACAATCCAGACCAAAACTATGGTAAAAACACCACCCAGACCAAAACTACGGTAAAAACATCATCCAGGCCAAAACTACGGTAAAAACACCATCCAGACCAAAACTACGGAAAAATCATCACCCAGACCAAAACTACGGTAAAAACACCACCCAGACCAAAACTATGGTAAAAACACCACCCAGACCAAAACTATGGTAAAAACACCATTCAGACCAAAACTACGGTAAAAACACCACCCAGACCAAAACTACGGTAAAAACACCACCCAGACCAAAACTACGGTAAAAACACCACCCAGACCAAAAATACAGTAAAAACACCACCCAGACCAAAAAACTATATTGCTATGGTGAAAACACCATCCAGGCCAAAACAATGGTAAGAACATACAGAAAAAAAACAATGGTATTCAAACCATCCAGTCCAAAAAATTACGGTAAAAACACCATCCAGTCCAAAACAATGTTAAAAACACCATCCAGACAACAACTATGGTAAAAACACCATCCATGCCAAAACTATGATTAAAAAAACACCAGCCAGACCAAAAAGATGGTGAAAACACCATCTAGATCAAATCTATGGTAATAACACGATCTAGACCAAATCTATGGTTATAACACCATCCAGACCAAAAACATGGTGATAACACCATCCAGACCAAAAACATGGTGAAAACACCATCCAGACAACAACTATGGTAAAAACACCATCCATGCCAAAACTATGATTAAAAAAACACCAGCCAGACCAAAAAGATGGTGAAAACACCATCTAGATCAAATCTATGGTTATAACACCATCCAGACCAAAAACATGGTAAAAAGACCATCCAGACAACAACTATGGTAAAAACATCATCCAGACAACAACTATGATAAAAAAACACCAACCAGACCAAAACTATGATAAAAAAACACCATCCAGACCAAAACTATGATAAAAAAACACCATCCAGACCAAAACTATGATAAAAAACACCAACCAGACCAAAACTATGATAAAAAAACACCAACCAGACCAAAACTATGATAAAAAAACACCATCCAGACCAAAACTATGATAAAAAAAACACCAACCAGACCAAAACTATGATAAAAAAACACCATCCAGACCAAAACTATGATAAAAAAACACCATCCAGACAACAACTATGATAAAAAAACACCAACCAGACCAAAACTATGATAAAAAAACACCAACCAGACCAAAACTATGATAAAAAAAACACCATCCAGACCAAAACTATGATAAAAAAACACCAACCAGACCAAAACTATGATAAAAAAAACACCATCCAGACAACAACTATGATAAAAAAACACCAACCAGACCAAAACTATGATAAAAAAACACCAACCAGACCAAAACTAGGATAAAAAAACACCAACCAGACCAAATCTATGGTTATAACACCATCCAGACCAAAAACATGGTAAAAAGACCATCCAGACAACAACTATGGTAAAAACATCATCCAGACAACAACTATGATAAAAAAAACACCAACCAGACCAAAACTATGATAAAAAAACACCATCCAGACCAAAACTATGATAAAAAAACACCATCCAGACCAAAACTATGATAAAAAAACACCAACCAGACCAAAACTATGATAAAAAAACACCAACCAGACCAAAACTATGATAAAAAAACACCATCCAGACCAAAACTATGATAAAAAAACACCAACCAGACCAAAACTATGATAAAAAAAACACCATCCAGACCAAAACTATGATAAAAAAACACCAACCAGACCAAAACTAGGATAAAAAAAACACCAACCAGACCAAAACTATGGTACTATGGTGAAAACAACACCCAGACCAAAAACTATGGTAAAAAAAACAACATCCAGACAACAACTATGGTAAAAACACCAAGACCAAAACAACAATAAAAAAAACAACATCCTGACCAAAACTATGGTATGATGGTGAAAACACCATCCAGACCACTATGGTGAAAACACCATCCAGACCAAAACAATGGTAACAACACCATCCATACAAAAACGGTGATAAAAAACACCATCCAGGCCAAAACTATGATAAAAAAAACACCAGCCAGGCCAAAACTACAATAAAAAACACCATCCAGACCAAAACTATGATAAAAAAACACCATCCATACCAAAACTATGATAAAAAAACACCAGCCAGGCCAAAACTACAATAAAAAACACCATCCATACCAAAACAATGGTAACAACACCATCCATACAAAAACTGTGATAAAAAACACCATCCAGGCCAAAACTATGGAAAAAAAACACCATCCAGACCAAAACAATGGTAACAACACCATCCATACAAAAACGGTGATAAAAAACACCATCCAGGCCAAAACTATGATAAAAAACACCATCCATACCAAAACTATGATAAAAAACACCATCCATACCAAAACTATGATAAAAAACACCATCCATACCAAAACTATGATAAAAAACACCATCCATACCAAAACTATAATAAAAAACACCAGCCAGGCCAAAACTATGATAAAAAACACCATCCATACCAAACAATGGTAAAAACACCATCCAGACCAAAACTATGATAAAAAACACCAGTCAGGCCAAAACTATGATAAAAAACACCATCCAGGTCAAAACTATGGTAAAAACACCATCCAGACAAAAACTATGGTAAAAACACCATCCAGACCAAAACTATGGGAAAAAAACCCGTCCAGACCAAACTATGGTGAAAACACCATCCAGACAACAGCTATGGTGAAAACACCATCCAGACCAAACAATGGTAAAAACACCATCCAGACCAAAACTATGATAAAAAAACACCAGCCAAAACTATGGCACTATGGTGAAAACACCAGTCAGGCCTAAACTATGGAAAAAAACACCATCCAGACCAAAACTATGATAAAAAAACACCAGCCAAAACTATGGCACTATGGTGAAAACACCATCCAGACCAAACAATGGTAAAAACACCATCCAGACCAAAATTATGATAAAAAAACACAGTTTAGACCAAAACTATGATAAAAAAAACACCAGCCAGACCAAAACTATGGCACTATGGTGAAAACACCATCCAGACCAAAACTATGATAAAAAAACACCATCCAGACCAAAACTATGATTAAAAAAACACCATCCAGACCAAAACTATGATAAAAAAACACCATCCAGACCAAAACTATGGTACTATGGTGAAAACACCATCCAGACCAAAACTATGGTACTATGGTGAAAACACCATCCAGACCAAAACTATGGTTAAAACACCATCCAGACCAAAACTATGGAAAAAAAACACCGTCCAGACCAAAATTATGCTGGAAACACAATCCAGACAACAGCTATGGTGAAAACACCATCCAGACAGAAAACACCATTCAGACCAAAACTATGGTAAAAACACCATCCAGACCAAAACAATGGTAACAACACCATCCATACAAAAACGGTGATAAAAAACACCATCCATACCAAACAATGGTAAAAACACCATCCAGACCAAAACTATGATAAAAAACACCAGTCAGGCCAAAACTATGATAAAAAACACCATCCAGGTCAAAACTATGGTAAAAACACCATCCAGACCAAAACTATGGTAAAAACACCATCCAGACCAAAACTATGGGAAAAAAACCCATCCAGACCAAACTATGGTGAAAACACCATCCAGACAACAGCTATGGTGAAAACACCATCCAGACCAAACAATGGTAAAAACACCATCCAGACCAAAACTATGATAAAAAAACACCAGCCAAAACTATGGCACTATGGTGAAAACACCAGTCAGGCCTAAACTATGGAAAAAAACACCATCCAGACCAAAACTATGATAAAAAAACACCAGCCAAAACTATGGCACTATGGTGAAAACACCATCCAGACCAAACAATGGTAAAAACACCATCCAGACCAAAATTATGATAAAAAAACACAGTTTAGACCAAAACTATGATAAAAAAACACCAGCAAGACCAAAACTATGGTACTATGGTGAAAACACCATCCAGACCAAAACTATGATAAAAAAACACCATCCAGACCAAAACTATGATTAAAAAAACACCATCCAGACCAAAACTATGATAAAAAAACACCAGCCAGACCAAAACTATGATAAAAAAAACACCATCCAGACCAAAACTATGGTACTATGGTGAAAACACCATCCAGACCAAAACTATGGTACTATGGTGAAAACACCATCCAGACCAAAACAATGGTTAAAACACCATCCAGACCAAAACTATGGAAAAAAAACACCGTCCAGACCAAAATTATGCTGGAAACACAATCCAGACAACAGCTATGGTGAAAACACCATCCAGACAGAAAACACCATTCAGACCAAAACTATGGTAAAAACACCATCCAGACCAAAACTATGGTAAAAACACCATCCAGACCAAAACTATGGTTAAAACACCATCTAGACCAAAACTATGGAAAAAAACACCGTCCAGACCAAACTATGGTAAAAACACCATCCAGACCAAAACTATGGTTAAAACACCATCTAGACCAAAACTATGGAAAAAAACACCATCCAGACCAAACTATGGTTAAAACACCATCTAGACCAAAAATGCAATGATCAAAATCCTTATTATCACATCATGCAATACTTTTCTAATGTCTCCTTGTGAGACCATTTAAATTTTACTCAGGGCTGAATAACAGTCTCATCTCTCTCTCTTTCTCTATCCCTATTTTGATTTTGCTCTCTGCAATAATTCTTGGCAGTGGCAGTGCCAGCCAAGACACTCCCCAGTGCCCATAGGATCCTGAGATGCTGACACCTGTGCCCACTCTGCCAGTTATCTCTGCCACCCTCACCATCCAAACCATGAGACACGTGCCAGCACTGGCATCAAACTGAATGTCACCACCACGGCCGCATCCTCAAACTTGGCACCAAAGATGACACCAAGACATTCAGCCAAGACCTGGGTTGGCATCAAACCTGTATTTTCATCACCCCTCGCTCTCCTGTATCTTTTCCGTGTCAGCTAGAAAGAGATGAATCATTCACTATATCGCCCAGAAGGCAGAGATGTGAATATATAAAGAGATGGCAGACACTGTAACTGCAAGTTGTCAGAGCCAACCACTACTTTTCTTTTGTTTATCACTCTTTTATTCACTGCCTTTAAAAACACAACTCCATTTTCTAAGAAGCATTATGATGAATTATTCATGGTTTTTCCGTGATTGTTTGTGGACATTGTCTACCACCCCAGCAAACAACTCAATCAATACGCCAATACACGTTTTGCAGAGCCAAACTAAGGGCTCTATTAAGTCCGTATTGCTGAAAATCAGCTGTATAGAGTGAATAATGGCAACGTTTACGTGGTTGCGGAGACTGCATTCATGTTAAACGCTGCATATGTCGGCTCAGTCATATATTACCTTTACATTTTTATGCGGATCTTCCGTGATGCTTCAGCGATAAGGATTGAAACCAGCCCTAATTCAGTTCCAATTTCATAATATTGACAACATTCAACTATATGCCTCAAAATAGTTTTATTGTTTAGCGAGGTGGCCACCTTGGAAGCAGGGTACCGAAGCTCAACTAAACAGTGAGATTTGTCTCTGTTCTCCCGACCAGGGAAGCAAACCCAGGAGTCTGGAACCTTCTGAACAATAACACATCACTCAAAGTCAACCAACAACCACACTAGCTGACAAAGCTAATGTTTTACGGCATCTATATTAGGAAGTCATCATGTGTCAGACAAAACAGTCAGACAGATTGCTTGCCACTCTGTAGCCGACAGTCGACTTTAGATCTCACAGATTGTGGTCACTGCACGATGGCTGCTACTAGCGAACACTGCTAACTAGCTTGTGATTTCACATCTGCTGCGCTACAGCAATCCTAATGCTAACGTTAGCATTAGTAGCCTCCTGATGCCACTTCAGATGCGATCAAGCCAAATTCAGTTTCATTGGCACCATACATTTTTTTCTTACAATAACATTAACTTTGACCAGGCTCAAGCCAACAACCCTAGCAAATAGAATGACTGTGACAGAGGAAAATCTTCAACTTCAGTGAAGAGAATCCTGCAAGAACCCTTCTTTCTCCAGTCTAGCTATTCATCAGTGATGAACTATCCCATTTCTGTTTGAACTGGAATTCACTAAAACTCCGTCAGGTCACAGCTGTGGATAAGTCACATTAGCATCTAAGAGTTTTTGCCTCTCTGTGAGAAAAAAAAACAACGTTAAATCTGCCCTAGTTTTCCACTCAACCGCTGTGTGTCGACAGCTCTTCCAGGGATACGACCAGTAAGAGGCTTTCTCTGATGCACAAGGGGATCATATAATGATATGGTCTATAACTCCATCCACACAGGGCAAAGATGCTGCATCTCAGTATGCATAGGGAGTGATTAAAACCACAGCACTGAGACATGACATTCTTTCTATGGTGACATGCATCTTTGGATGAGATTTGTCCTTTAGATAAGTGTTTCTAGTTCTCCCCCACGACCCCTCTACTCTCCTAATGTCGTGCCAACATATCACCCCCCACCACCAGGCTGAGAGAGAGAGAGAGAGAGAGAGAGAGAGAGAGAGAGAGAGACCCCCCTAGCTGCTGTCTCTATGCAGGCTGTTCCGTGTTGTCTCCTCTCCTACCACAGTCTACTACACACACCACACATGCTGTTTCACTGACTAATAGCTGCCTACACATTTTTGTTTTTATTGGCCTGGCTGGGATGACCTTGCAGGGCACATTTTGAGGTCACAGGGCTGTTTTAGTGTACACACTAATAAGGGGTACATCGTCTATGACAGTGTCTATCACTATCCTATTACATAAAGGAACTATAGTTACATAGAAGATGTAGTAGAATTGCTCTGTTAGGTTGATCAATTACTTTTATTATGGTGTTATTTGACAGCATGGATGGACTGTAGAGTAATTCTATATGCTGGCCTACACTAGCATGTAAACCATCTACTCATTGGAGATGGCAGATCATCAGATAGAATAACATTTTATTGGTCACGTACACACATTTAGAATATGTTATTGTGGGTATTGTGAATTGCTTGGAGATGGTAGATAATCTGAACTATAACAGCCACTGAACAGCCACTCTACTTCCGTTAATTAAGTCATAACGGAAACGGAAGGAGATTTATTTAAAATTACCTTGTTCTTTGATGTCTCCTCCCTCCGGTTAGCGTAGTCGAACTGAGCCGGACCCCACTTGTTTTACTATCCTTGTGGGGACTAAACAATTCATTCCTATTCAAAATCCTATTTTTCATAAACCCTAAACCTAACCCTAATTGTAACCCGAAACCTGACCCCTCAGCCTAAAATAGCCTTTTCCTTGTGGGGACCGGCGAAATGTCCCCACTTGTCCAAATGTTCCACGTTTTATTAAACTTATGTGGAATTCTGGTCCCCACAGGATAGTAAAACCAAAAACACACCACACACAAACACACACCACATCTAAAGCCTCTACAGGTCTGCATTAATAAATGTCCCCTGATAGTCAATTAGTCACCATTAGGGGTGACTACAGGCAACAGCCATTTCTCTCTCTCTCTGTGTGTGTGTGTGTGTGTACATCTGTCTGTCTGTGTCTGTATGCGGGCCTGCCAGCACCTCATAATATCTGTTTCCCTCAATTATCTCTGGGATCCCCAGGGAAAAGGCCTACAGCACAGTTCTCATTGACAAACCTCTGACACCATGCCCAATCGCCAGCCTAAAATCTATTTAACTCTTCTTTATGGGAAAGGGAATTCCTCTGTCTCCCTTTACCCCAGCAACAGTCAAAACTACAGGGACCCACACGGCTTCTTTCACACACAAACGAGGGAACAAGAAGAAGAAATCCCTGTGAACTTCCCTTTTGGTGGAGGGGGGGCGAGTGCATTTTGATGTGTTTTTTTACACAGGGTGCTGCTGTGTTCTGAAATGTCTTTGCTTAATCCCGCCTCTCATACCCCATGGTCCTTCCCCCCTTCCCTCACCCCCCCCCCCCCCCCCCTCCCCTCCTCTGCTCCCCCAATCCCCCCTTCCCCTGTGTGTGTGTGTGTGTGTGTGTGTGTGTGTGTGTGTGTGTGTGTGTGTGTGTGTGTGTGTGTGTGTGTGTGTGTGTGTGTGTGTGTGTGTGTGTGTGTGTGTGTGTGTGTGTTTGTGCACGGTTGTCTGTTTGTGCACGGTTGTCTGTTTGTGCATATGCTGATATCCATGTTTATTGCCTGAAGACTAATCATGTCACCCATTCATGAATCTCCAATGTCCATGTTGTAAGAGAGAGGCAGAGAGGCAGATGTAGAGTTGTGGTTTCTCTCAGCTAGCTAGTCATCTCAGGGGAGTCAGACCCACTGAGACCACATCCAGTAATTAACAGCCTAGTCTATTTGAGGAGTCAGGATTCACAGGGATTCCTTCTGTGTGTTTTTTGATTTGGAAAAGTTTTGAAAGACACATCTAATAAAAAAATATATATATCTAGTGACTGAGTCAGCATATTCATTGATGTTATCCCGAGAGGTTGACTGGGAATGTATTCCAGTCCACATGATTAAAACAGTCTTGGAACATGGATTCTGATTGGTCGGACCAGCTTTGTACAGACCTGACTACCGGAACTTCCATTTTTAGTCTGTGTTTGTATGCGGGGAGAAGCAAAATAGAGTCATGGTCAGATTTACTGAAAGGAGGACGGTAGAGGGAATTATACCCATGTCTATAAGGCATATAACAATGGTCAAGCATTGAATTTCTGCGAGTTGGAGCACAGTCCTCAAATTACTTTTGTTAAAGTCCCCCGCAACAATGAGCGCTGCCTCCAGATATGCGGTCTCCAGTTTGTTCAGGGTCGAATTAAGATTTTTGGGAACATTTTTGGGTGTTGCTTGGGGCGGGATGTACACAGCCATGGCAATAATCCCTGAGAACTCTCTTGGAAGTTAAAAAGTGCGACGTTTTATGACCAGGTATTCCGAGTGGAGAGCAAAGAAGCTTGCAACTTCCTGTACATTTTCCCTGTCGCACCACACATTGTTGTTCATAAAGCAGAGTCCGCTTCCTATCAGCTAAAAAACTTTAAATCCCGTTGGTTGTAAATAATCAATTTGGATGTCTCACAAAAACAGTGCATGTTGCAGGATCTGATGTCCCCCAGGAAGGATATCCTCACTCAGTTTGTCAAATGTATTCATTAATGATTGAACATTGGCAAGTAGTTTGCTCTGTAAATGGAGGACGGGTCGCCCAGCGTTTTAATCTCACTAAGACCACACCACGTCTGTTTTAGCATCTGCGTCTCCTTTTCATTTTCTCTGGAAGGACTTCAAGGACTCACCAGAGAAGCTAGCCCATTGCACCACGGTATCCGGGGATGTGGGAAGGTCAGGTGGACGGTGAGATCCCATCAATTCATATTCCAACAGTTCTGCCCAGGTGTATGGAGTAATGCACAAAACAAACAGAGTAAGAACATTTTTGAAAAATACTAGAAAAAGTAGAAACCTGTCATACTTTGAAGGAGTTCGATGAGAGACACCCTCCATCGGCTCCCTGAATGCTATTGAAAACGAAATGCTAGTCTAAAAGAAGGGAGATATATAATGTATAGATGCTTTTTTACAATGGAGATCAAGTTTATAAATTGCCTGGTTGTGCTGATGAGACAGTTGATTGTGCAGTGAGAGAGTCTCTCCAGAGATGTTAGATAGGGTTCAAGTCCGGACTCTGGCTGGTCCACTCAAGGACATTCAGAGACTTGTTCCGAAGCCACTCCTGCTTTGTCTTGGCTGTGTGCTTAGGGTCATTGTCCTGATGGAAGGCAAACCTTCGCCCGATTCTGAGGTCCTGAGTGCTCTGGAGCAGGTTATCATCAAGGATCTCTCTGTACTTTGGTCTCCCAGTCCCTGCTGCTGAAAAACAGCATGATGCTGTCACCACCATGCTTCACCGTAGGGATGTTGGCAGGTTTCTTCCAGACGTGACGCTAGGCATTCAGACCAAAGTGTTCAGTCTTGGTTTCATCAGACCAGATAATCTTGTTGCTCATGGTCTGAGAGTATTTAGGTGTCTTTTGGCAAACTCCAAATGGGCTGTCATGTGCCTTTTACTGAGGAGTGGCTTCCATCTGGCCACTCTACCATAAAGGCCTGATTGGTGGAGTGCTGAAGGGATGGTTGCCCTTCTGGAAGGTTCTCCCATCTCCACAGAGGAACTCTGGAGCTCTGTCAGAGTGACCATTGGGTTCTTGGTCACCTCCCTGACCAAGGCCCTTCTCCCCCGATTGCTCAGTTTGTCTGAGCGGCCAGCTCTAGGAAGAGTCTTGGTGGTTCCAAACTTCTTCCATTTAAGAATGATGGTGGCCACTGTGTTCTTGGGGACCTTCAATGCTGAATAAATGTTTTGGTACCCTTCCCCAGATCTGTGCCTCAACAATATCCTGTCTCGGAGCTCTACGGACAATTAATTCGACCTCATGGCTTGGTTTTGCTCTGACATCCACTATCAACTGTGGGACCTTATAGACAGGCGTGTGCCTTTCAAAATCATGTCCAATCAATAGAATTTACCACAGGTGGAGTCCAATTAAGTTTAGAAACATCTCAAGGATGATCATTGGAAAACGAATGCAATTTTGAGTCTCATAGCAAAGGGTCTGAATACTTATGTAAATAAACTGTTTGTTCGAAAAGCATTCCTCATTAGTCTTGAGCACTTGTTGGTTACTTTTCCTTCACTCTGTGGTCCAACTCATCCCAAACCATTGTGGTGATTGTGGAGGCCAGGTCATCTGATGCAGCACTCCATCACTCTCCTTTTTGGTCAAATAGCCCTTACACAGTCTGGAGGTGTGTTTGGTCATTTTCCGGGTGAAAAACAAATGCTAGTCCCACTAAGCACAAACTGGATGGGATGGCGTATCTCTGCAGAATGCTGTGGTAGCCATGCTGGTTACAGTAAGTGTGCCTTGAATTCTTAATCAATCCGTGTCACCTTGCAAAGCACCCCCACACCCTCACACCTCTTCCTCCATGCTTCCCGGTGGGAACCACACATGCAGAGATCATCCATTCACCTACTCTGCATCTCACAAAGACACGGCGGTTGGAACCAAAAATCTCTGATTTGGATTTCCACCTCTCTAATGCCCATTGCTCGTGTTTCTTGTCCCAAGTCTCTTCTGCTTATTGGTGTCCTTTAGTAGTGGTTTCTTTGCAGCAATTCGATCATGTCTCCTCTGTACAGTTGATGTTGAGATGTGTCTGTTACTTGAATTCTGTGAAGCATTTATTTGGGCTGCAATCTGAGGTGCAGTTAACTCAAATGAACGTATCCTCTGCAGCAGATGTAACTCTGGGTCTTACTTTCCCATGGCGGAAATTTTCCAGATTGACTGACCTTCATGTCTTAAAGTAATGATGGACTGTAATTTCTCTTTGCTTATTTGAGCTGTTCTTGCCATAATATAGACTTGGTCTTATCTTCTGTATACCACCCCTACCTTGTCACAACACAACTGATTGGCTCAAACGCATTAAGAAGGAAAGAAATTCCATAAATTACCTATTAACAAGGCACACCTGTTAATTGAAATGAATTCCAGGTGACTACCGCATGAAAATGGTTGAGAGAATGCCAAGAGTGTGCAAAGCTGTCATCAAGGCAAAGGGTGGCTACTTTGAAGAGTCTCAAATATAAAATATATTTTGATTTGTTTAACACTTTTTTGGTTACTACATGATTCCATATGTATTTTTTCATTGTTTTGATGTCTTCACTATTATTCTACAATGTAGAAAATAGTACAAATAAAGAAAAACCCTGGAATGAGTTAGTGTCCAAACTTTTGAATGTTACTGTATGTTTCCCATACCAATAAAGCTCTTTAAATTTAAAATGAAATAGAGACAGAGATAAAGGGGGGAAAGAAAGCCACTGAGGAAGGTATAGTGTGTGTGTGTCTTTGTGTGTGAGAGAGAGATTAGGCAGGAGGCATTGTGGATATAAGAAAAGCAGTTAAAACAAACACACTATTCCTCCATTCCTTAACTATTTCTTGTCCATGTCTCTCATACAACGCTCAGAGCTCTATGTCTCTAATCTACACAGAATTCCACCTGTCATAAACCTTGTACATATTTACAGCTCATACATTATTTATGAAGACCAATTTTACTCATCTCGTTACAGTGCCAGTCTAATGCAGTAGTGAATGATGACATCATGTGGCCAGACCCGAGCTAATCTCATTAGCATATTGAGCAGGCAGGTGGCTGGAGAGACTCTATGGCTCCTGTACTGGAGGCTTCTGTAAATGGACAAAATACACACTAGAGCTCCCAGTCTCTCTGTACTCTGTGCAATTCTCTCACAACAGGCATCCTGCTGTACGATTCCAGGAATTCCAATCAAAGGTGAAAATGATTGGAACAACACGTTGTTTCATTTTTATCCAGGGAGACTTGCCAGGTGTATCATTTGCCAGATTGATTTGTTTGACTTTGAAGCGAACACGTCATTTCCACTAAAAAACCCGAGACCTTTTGATGATGTCATATCTGAAATTCGGCCAATTCAGTAGTCTTCAACGATAAAAATGTTGGAGAGTGTGATATCTGTTTGTTTGATTGTACAGTCAACTCAGCGATCAATGGTCATGAGGGGTGAGTCACAGTGGAGTCAGTGAGTTGGCGCCCCACCAGAGCTGCAGCCTGCAGTCTTCCACCCAATCAGACAAACAAACGATAGTCTTCAACCAATCAGAGCTGCAGGATGTAGTCTTCCATCCAATCACAAACTGTTGTGTTCCAACCAGAGCAGATCCAGATGACTCCAGACTCCCTATGCAGCTGGTCTGCCAGTGTGAGTCACGTTTGGGCAAACCCTCACCAAAACATTCCTACTCACTGATCATAGGACTGTACAGAAGGGGACATGTGTGTATTTTGATGGAGGTGGGCAGTTGAGGGGGACTGATATGTAATGATGTAATAATAATCTGATATTACAGTTGAAGTCAGAATTTGACATACACCTCAGCCAAATACATTTAAACTCAGTTTTTCACAATTCCTGACATTTAATCCCAGTAAAAATTCCCTGTTTTAGGTCAGTTAGGATCACCAATTTATTTTAAGAATGTGAAATGTCAGAATAATAATACAGATAATTATTTATTTCAGCATTTCTTTCTTTCATCACATTCCCAGTGGGTCAGTAGTTTACTCAATTATTATTTGGTAGCATTGCCTTTAAATTGTTTAACTTGTGTCAAACATTTCAGGTAGCCTTCCACAAGCTTCCCACAATAAGTTGGGTGAATTTTGGCCCATTCCTCTTGACAGAGCTGGTGTAACTGAGTCAGGTTTGTAGGCCTCATTGCTCGCCCACACATTTTCTATAGGATTGAGGTGAGGGCTTTGTGATGGCCACTCCAATACCTTGACTTAGCTGTCCTTAAGCCATTTTGCCACACCTTTGGAAGTATGCTTGGTGTCATTGTCCATTTGGAAGACCAATTTGCAACCAAGGTTTAACTTCCTGACTGATGTCTTGAGATGTAGCTTCAATGTATCCACATCATTTTCCCTCCTCATGATGCCATGTATTTTGTGAAGTACACCAGTCCCTCCTGCAGCAAAGCACCCCCACAACATGATGCTGCCACCCACGTGCTTCACGTTGTGATAGTGTTCTTCAGCTTGCAAGCCTCCCCCTTTTTCCTCCAAACATAACGATGGTCATTATGGCCAAACAGTTCTATTTTTGTTTCATTAGACCAGAGGAATTTCTCCAAAAAGTACAATCTGTGTCCCCATGTGCAGTTGCAACCCATAGTCTGGCTGGTGGTTTTGGAGCAGTGGCTTCTTCCTTGCTGACCGGCCTTTCAAGTTATGTCGAAATAGGACTCGTTTTACTGCGGATATGCAGTGCCTTGCGAAAGTATTCGGCCCCCTTGAACTTTGAGACCTTTTGCCACATTTCAGGCTTCAAACATAAAGATATAAAACTGTATTTTTTTGTGAAGAATCAACAACAAGTGGGACACAATCATGAAGTGGAACAACATTTATTGGATATTTCAAACTTTTTTAACAAATCAAAAACTGAAAAATTGGCCCAATTTTGGAATTGTGATACTGTGAATTATATGTCAAATAATCTGTCTGTAATCAATTGTTGGAAAAATGACTTGTGTCATGCACAAAGTAGATGTCCTAACCGACTTGCCAAAACTATAGTTTGTTAACAAGACATTTGTGGAGTGGTTGAAAACGAGTTTTAATGACTCCAACCTAAGTGTATGTAAACTTCTGACTTCAACTGTATATGATAGGTATACACTACAGTACATGATATCTATGGCGGGGTACTAAATGGTCAGCATGTAGTGTGGAGAAGAGATGCATGGAGGTTTGAGAGGTATGAAGGGAAAAGAACACTACCTTCCACAGCAAAAAAAGTGACCACATCAAAAGATTTATGAAAATGGAAAAGCAATTCCATGAGTGAAACAGTGAGTGAGTTGTTCATTCTACCACTTACAGCTCTCTGGATAACAGATGTTTCTGAATAATGAATCTATGATTCAACCAATGTTTTCCCACACCCTTAGGACACGTTCAGTTTGTGTCGAATCACTGGTTGAATCATGAGCGGATGTTGAGGATTCAGATTTATGTATGCTCTCGGCATTGCTCAAATCCTGTGTGTGTTCCTTCAAGGAGTGCAGGTTCCTTATCCTCAAACAGAAAGAAAGTACTATAGGTTGTTAACATAAAGCCCAATTTATGGTAGAAAAGACAAGTGCCTGTGTGGGTCGCAGGCTGCATGCAGCGTTTCAGAAGTGGAGTGGTGCATAACGTCTACCAATGACACTTGTCTTTTCTAAAATAAATTGGGCTAAATGTAGGTTATTTCTGCTTACAGAATCAGTTATATTCAGAGAGATATAGCCTACGTTGGCCAAATGTTTGAGATTGTCTGCCGATTAGCTCGTTTAGGTGATGTGTATGAGACCAAGTTTCCCAAGGGGCTGTCCTCAAAAGCATCCTTAACCTCATGACCTCACCACTTCAAACACCTCACCATCTGGGTTGAGTAGGCAGAGGGAAGTACAGACCAAACACACAGTACCCGTTTCAGCATTTAATACATCATAGGGCATGGTTTACAAAGTTAACCTTTCAGCAGTGGCCTTCTCACTGGCCCAGGAATGTTGACAAACCATGCAATTTAAACTGAAACTAACAACCAAAGTAACAAAAAAAGGCACAGAGGTGGTGCAGGCCTGGAGTCCATTTTGTGTTCCCCCATACTCCCAGAACCCACCATACCTCTGGACTGCATCCCTCCGCTGGGGGGGGGGGCACACTTCAGAGAGAAACACAACTTAAATACAATTCAGGTGTTCAATCAATTAGTCAATGAACTAATAACATGACTAACTTGATTACAGAGCAGTTAGTCACACCTGTGACACAAACTTGTGATCCCTCAGGTCAAACTAATTCAGTGGTTGGTACACACACCTGCTCCCAGACATTCCTCTCAGCAGTGCTTGCTGCATATCTGTTTAAATGGGATTTGGTATGTTTAAACAGCAGATCTGTTCTACCACAGCTTCAAACGGCCCTGGAGACAGTCTAATGGATGCTCACCTTAATGAAGACCTTGGGGAGCAATTCATGATTTTTGCCTATTCAGAACCATTGGTATATGAATCAACAGCCCATTTTATAGGCTCAAGAGTCTAGAAACAGATGGAAGGACTCAATTTAAAACCGTTACTGTTTTCTTAGTCTACCCTGGACTCGAATCCTGTCAGGGTTACCAATTGCGTAACGGTAACTCGCTCTGGAACCGAGAGACCAACGGTATCTAATTTCTATTTTATGGAGTTCAGGAGAGGAGGAGCAAACCACTAGCCATGCTGCACTCAAGCTTTTGGTCCCGTCTTTGTTAGCTGAGGGAAGTCTGCACCTCACTTTCCCTTTACCAGCGGAGGCGAGTTTGGTAGTCTATTCTCTCTTTTTTGCGGGTGAGCCTTTCTTCCGCCTCTTTCCGTCCTCGCTCCTGTCGCCGTCCGACTAAGTGGAAGGAAGAAGCATATCTGTTTTTACGGAGTAAATACCTGCCTGCTCGTCCGGCACCCATGAATTCGGATATAAATGTGTACCTCGGCCGGGACAAAACGGGCATCATGCGGAAGAGAGCGCTGCTCCTTCGGAAAGGGTGCAGTTTTGAGATTAGTTCGAGGTAGGTGACGCATGGGGTGATGGGGGCTCATTCTGGGTATAAACTCGCGGCTCACCACTCCGCGCCATTTGAAACGGGTTATGATCTGGCCTCCGGTAACATTTGAAACGGCACATGTTTGCTTGGGAAAAGTGACCCTTGATATATACCGACCCTATCTCTCCGTGGACTGCGGTTGTGGTGTTTTTTTGGCATAAGTGAACGTGCTCCTCCAGAGCTCGAGGAATGCCCAAAATAAACATGCGGGTTCACTCTGCGAACTGCGAACCCGGTCTATTACGTTAGCCTACAGTCAATTCGAACTGATCAATGTTTCATTGTAGGCTACAGTTAACTGCAGACTGTGGGATTTTGTGAAATGTCTGTGGCATTGCTGAATTTGATTTAGATGAGCATGAAACGTTATAACCGAACATGCGTTTCAATGCGTACTGTCTTTTTGTATGTTGTGTTATTTAAAATCGAGCTAATGAAATTGTCTCCACAACTGTGCGCCCATATTTTGGACCGTTACGCATGGGTGTCTGTCACTTCTGGTGGTGCAAAAATCACTATCTGGTGCACTGTTATCAATGTTATATATTAGCCTACAGCAGTAATCCATGCGCTCTGTGTGTGGTTCGTCGATCGGAGAGGCGCACAGATCAGCCTATTATCAGTTCATTCGAGGTGCTCCCACGTGGAGAGGGCACCGACAAGCACAGCATGACCGGGTGAGTTGTATGCTGTGCACACCCGGAGGGACTCTCTCCACTCGGGAGTCCACCGCTCGTCCACGCAGGGGGTTCTTAGAGCTGCAGCTAGCCCCGGTCATAGACTGCCTGTCTGCTGTCTTGCGCATCAAAGGTAGCGGGGTGCGAAGAAAATGTCAAGTGTTCTCTTCGCCTGCCAGTTTGTAGTACCAGACTGTAGGCTACATACCGTTACCCACAGTATGTAGCGCACAATATGCATATGATACATGTATCTACACTGGACAGAAATGCACACCGTTGATCTTCAACTGTGGAATAGAGAGGAATTCTGGTCTTATTTATAGCCTAACACTCACTCACGTTCACTTATTGTCAAGTTCACTCCCCGGTCTCGTCGCTAGATGGCACCCATAACTCCCTTCCTCACTGTCAGCCATGGCACTGATTAGAAGTCTGTCAAATACATTTGATTACATGGTCATTTTATCCGTCCCCGACACAGTACATAGCCTAATATAATCAGGTTTTGATGGTGTACATAACTCATATGCGACTAACAGACATATTGTCAATGGTCTTTTGTGGTTTAGACTAATATTTATGCTGTCTTGGGCTCAGCAGCATGTATTGGATAGACAGACAGACAACACGTGTTAAAAATCGATGTTCAGTGTCCATATCTGTGACATAAGGTCATGTTTACGTTTTATATCCTCTGCACTGTTGCCAAAACTTTAATTCAGATAAATATTTTAATTGCATACCTTATTTTATATGTAAATGTGTGACCTTCTGTTTTTCCCATGCTATCTATCTATAGTGCAAAGAGTGTACAAGGCTGTCATCAAGGCAAAGGGTGGCTACTTTGAAAACTCTAAAATCAAAACATATATTGATTCATTTAACACTTAAAAAAAATGTTTTTATTACTACATGATTCAATATGTGTTATTTCATAGTTTTTATGTCTTAACTATTATTCTAGATTGTAAAAAATAGTTAAAATAAAATAACCCTTGAATGAGTAGGTGTGTCCAAGTGTTTGACTGGTCCTGTATATTTGTATAAACGACTTTAGTGCATTCTTGTTTTTCTCTGAGTCGTGTGTGTGTGTGTCTGTAGACATGTTCGAGGTGTCGGAGGTCTTCTGTGGGTGGGTCGCACTTTCAGAATAGAAGCATGCATAAGCAATGGTGTGTGGGCGCAATGGGCACAGCTCTCTGTGAAGCACTTACTTTCAAATTACAGCCTTCTTCATATAAGTTGATTTATTCTCTGTACTCAGAGAGAGTGTGTGTGTACTCAGAGAGAGTGTTCATACTCTGCTCAGAACTCAGTGCTAGATTGTAGAGACCTGTGAAATAGTCCCTCTCAGACCGGAGGTAATTAAAGACGATCAGAAGAGACCCTGGGCCCCAGACTGGGGCTCTTATGTGCTGAAATATTTTGTATTTTTTTTTCGATGTCTCACAAGGACCCTCAAGATACCTGGAGATCAACAGATTTTCTCCATGTGTAGTTTGTCTGTGTGCTCTTGAATCCACACACGCATGCACCCACACACACGCTTGCACACACAGCCTGCGTATACACACTCACATACACACAGACTCCAAGCCAGACAAATAGCCAGGCTAACAAGGACAGAAAGAGAGCGAGCAAGACACACTTGTGCTGAACGGCCAGCAAATACTGCATCCAAACGGGCAGATGGACCAACACTCACAAACACACACACGTGACATTCTGACAACACACAGTATAGGCTGCATGGTTGATATGTAGCTTGGCTTGCTTTATTGACAGATTATGTAGTTTGGCTTGCTTTATTGACAGATTATGTAGTTTGGCTTGCTTTATTGACAGATTATGTAACTTGGCTTGCTTTATTGACAGATTATGTAACTTGGCTTGCTTTATTGACAGATTATGTAACTTGGCTTGCTTTATTGACAGATTATGTAGCTTGGCTTGCTTTATTGACAGATTATGTAACTTGGCTTGCTTTATTGACAGATTATGTAATTTGGCTTGCTTTATTGACAGATTATGTAACTTGGCTTGCTTTATTGACAGATTATGTAGCTTGGCTTGCTTTATTGACAGATTATGTAACTTGGTTTGCTTTATTGACAGATTATGTAACTTGGCTTGCTTTATTGACAGATTATGTAGCTTGGCTTGCTTTATTGACAGATTATGTAACTTGGCTTGCTTTATTGACAGATTATGTAACTTGGCTTGCTTTATTGACAGATTATGTAATTTGGCTTGCTTTATTGACAGATTATGTAACTTGGTTTGCTTTATTGACAGATTATGTAACTTGGCTTGCTTTATTGACAGATTATGTAATTTGGCTTGCTTTATTGACAGATTATGTAACTTGGTTTGCTTTATTGACAGATTATGTAATTTGGCTTGCTTTATTGACAGATTATGTAACTTGGTTTGCTTTATTGACAGATTATGTAGCTTGGCTTGCTTTATTGACAGATTGTCTGGTTAATTTATAGCTGGTTGAAGCATATCATATCTTGCTTCCCTCGCTGTGTTAACAGCATCCACTAACAGCTTGGCTTTACTCTTTTAAATAATTCAAATGTTGAAGCATTAAAATCCCATTTGGAGACATCCCCAAAGCCTTTGAGAGGAATCTACTCCAGAACTACTTCTCTTGCAGACCAGGGTTCAAACTATATTAAATCTTTCAAATACTTTCAGGGTTTACAGTACTTTAGTCTGCCTCAAGTGCCAAATGGGTGGGGTTTAAACTTTTCAGACTATTTTATTGGTTCAATTTTGCATGGCAAGCTCAATCAAACACAGCTAACGTATTTGAAATGATTTCCAGTAGTATTTGAACCCAGGTCTGTTTCCAAGATGTCTCCCCCAGATGTTCGAGCCAGTCTAGTCTCGGCTGTCTGCTGAGAAGAGGCAGTCAGGGGCCTATTCCCCCCAGACTGATAAAAATAACCCATGACACAACCCTCCTGCTTCAATTCAACTACCACAGACCTACACATGGATACATTCCAGAAGCTGTGTGTGTGGGGGGGGGCTCTCTGTGTGTGTGGGGAGGGGCTCTCTCTGTGTGTGTGTGTGTGTGGGGGGGGGGGGGGGGGAGGGGGGGGGGGCTCTCTGTGTGTGTGTGTGTGGGGGGGGGGGGGGGGGGCGTTTCTCTGTGTGTGTGTGTGGGGAGGAGCTCTCTCTGTGTGTGGGGAGGGGCTCTGTGTGTGTGTGGGGAGGAGGGGCTCTGTGTGTGTGTGTGTGTGTGTGTGAGGGCTTCTGTGACCCCTGTGTGATATGACACTAATAGAGGGACAGCTAGACTGGACTGCTCCCCTCAGGGTGATCAGATGCCCCTGACCTCAGATTACTGACCCATCATCACAGCCCTGACACACACACACACTACAGTTAGATTAGTGTGCCAATCTGTCCCTGTAATAGCCTACTGTGTTGATGTTGACATTAATACATAATCAGACTATCAGAAGCCTGTGAGAGGAAGAGATGAGCTACATATTGATAGCCTGGGGGACGACAGACTGTTCCTGCATTAGCCACCTGCACTAAAACTAACCAGTAAAGGTCTATACATCATGGAGTTACACATTTTTCTGAAAAGGGATAATGAAAGGATATTACTAGCTAGATCCAACCACCATTTCACAATTGCTTGTTGAATACTTCCACACAGCCAATAGAAAATATGTTGCCACACCTCCATCAAAACTGCTATTTCCTGTGTTAGTCTATGCAGTCAGCTCAGTACCATTTTCCCATGTTATCAGCCAGTCAGTAGCACTCAGTAATAGGGCTGGGATATGGCAAATAAATGATCACGATATCTATATATTTTTTCATTCAATAACGATAATTATCACGATATTAATCAAATAATGTTTAAAAGGTGCATATCTGCTTCAGACTCAAGAATGCCTGAACAAACCACTAGGCAGGTAGCGTTGGGCCAGTAACCGAAAGGTTACTAGATTGAATCCCCGAGCTGACAAGGTAGAAATCTGTTGTTCTACCCCTGTACAAGACAGTTAACCCACTGTTACTCAATAGGCCATCATTGTAAGTAAGAAGTTAACTGACTTGTGTCGTGATGTTGTATTGATTAATGTGGCGACTGCTGCTCATTGAATGATTAGTGGTTTATAATTGTGTGATTAAATGAATCAGGCAATTATTCACTCATTAACCTGGGACACCATGGGAAATGTGGTTTTATTGAGTTTCTATTTCCCAAATTAACTCAAAGAATATCAGAATATCGATTTTACTTTTTATTTATTTATTTATTTATTTTATTTTTTTTATTTTTATTAATCAGTTTCCTCTACAGTCTCATTCCGAATGTCGCATAATCCGGGAATCTGCACGGACCCGGGTCTCACCAATGAGTTCGTACCACACCAATTTTAGTTGAGTATTTATTTACTAACAAGCTAAAATGATAATATAAGATACACATACACAAAAACACAGTTTAGGCTATTGATTAGAACTTAGTACAACGGGCCAACACGTTATGACGTGTGTTACCCAAAATGGGGATTTAAAAGAGAGAGAAAAAGAGAGAGAAAAAGGGAAAGTACACGAGAGAAATATACATTTGGGTGCATTTGTCAGCTATGCTTATTTTAACCCTA
Organism: Oncorhynchus mykiss; assembly: GCF_013265735.2. NCBI lineage: Eukaryota > Metazoa > Chordata > Actinopteri > Salmoniformes > Salmonidae > Oncorhynchus > Oncorhynchus mykiss. The sequence goes on along the minus strand of NC_048569.1, from coordinate 16,115,600 downwards.
GCCTTGCCCCAAACTGCCGCTCTTATGTGTCAGAATATAATGATGTAATTACGTGTTGAAGGTCTCCGATGGGGTTTTCGGCTTCTCGGATGGCGCACTCTGATTGTCCTCACGATGTCAGTGTCCTTTGTATTAGTGTCTGTTTCCTCGCCATTGTTCTGAAAGGGGTCTTCTGAGGACAGCCAGCCCTGTATGAAAGCAGTGTAGATACAGGATTCAATGAAGAGTGGTGACCGGGTGGCCGGTTCTGAATTCACCCTCTTAGACGCACTGAAGATTCCTTTGTCTTCAACCTCGTGTTACGTTTTGGGTTTGTTGACTACTCACCCGTAGCATGGATAGAAGAAGGTTCCTTTGTCTTCAACCTCGTGTTACATTTTGGGTTTGTTGACTACTCACCCGTAGCATGGATGGAGGAAGGTTCCTTTGTCTTCAACCTCGTGTTACGTTTTTGGTTTGTTGACTACTCACCCGTAGCATGGATGGAAGAAGGTTCCTTTGTCTTCAACCTCGTGTTACGTTTTGGGTTTGTTGACTACTCACCCGTAGCATGGATGGAAGAAGGTTCCTTTGTCTTCAACCTCGTGTTACGTTTTGGGTTTGTTGACTACTCACCCGTAGCATGGATGGAAGAAGGTTCCTTTGTCTTCAACCTCGTGTTACGTTTTGGGTTTGTTGACTACTCACTCGTAGCATGGATGGAAGAAGGTTCCTTTGTCTTCAACCTCGTGTTACGTTTTGGGTTTGTTGACTACTCACTCGTAGCATGGATGGAAGAAGGTTCCTTTGTCTTCAACCTCGTGTTACGTTTTGGGTTTGTTGACTACTCAGACCTTGGCTGCAGCTCGGGTCACTTAGTCTCACATGTACATTTTTATCTCACATGTCTTATACCCTCGGGTCAGAAGTGGGCGTAACCACCTTTAGGGCAATTCTCTGGGAGTACCAAGTTATGAGGCAAGGTCTGGATTTCACTCAGATCCAATTTAGACAACTAACTTCACATTTCATCTTTACCAAAACATTCTCTTTGATTTGGACATTTTCCACCCAACGTACAATGTATAAACATCAAGCGTATACTAGGACAACTCTTAAATGTACACTGTTTTTGTTATAACGTCATCCTTTAACTTTTAATAACAAAACAAAAATGATATTCATTTTCATATTCCAACTTTCGTCATTACCACCATTGTGGCTGACGAAACCCATTGTCCCAAAGTCCATTTATTGTCATTACCACCATTGTGGCTGACGAAACCCATTGTCCCAAAGTCCATTTATAGCATGTTAATGTTCTGAGGCTGGTTCTCCATAGTGAGAGGACAAAGGAATTTTGTCTGCTTCCTTAGATTTACAATGGGTGTGAGGTGTCATAAAAAAAAACTATCTTCATACCCCTTGATCTCTTCTCCTCTGGTGGGTGTGAGAGATCTCTCTGTAGGATTGTGGTCCCCGGTAACCTGAGCCGAGCAGGACAGTCATGACACTTGCCTAGTTAATTAAAGGTTACATTTTTTTAAATGATGTGAGCTACACATAACATTATACATTAAGGAAAATTGTTCCATGTTTGTGGCCAGGGAACACGTACCTGGGGTCAATGAAATTGATAACCCTCTTGAAACCTTCCTTTTTGACTGTGCTAATTGGTAGCATGTCCTTAGCAATGCATATTAGCATTTGTGACGTATTTTTGATGTTTGCTTGTATGGCATAAGCGATGTCAGTGTTGACTGCTTTGGGAAAACATCCCTAGATTGGCTGGAGCTTGAGGGACGTTTATCAATACCGTGGCGCAATCTCAAACTTTCTGCATGTTCCAAAGAGTGATTTTGCTTCAGATTTTGAAAAAGGTCTGTCGTATTACCAGACTTCTTAGCCACCTGTCGATGGCACAATTTGCATCGAACATTGTTCTGCTCTTTGTCGGACTTCAAGAAGCCAAACCACTTCCAAATTACTGAAACAGTTTAACCCTATTTATCAATAATTTATTCGTTGGAAGCGGCTCCTTCTCCATGGCTATCACTGCCACTTTTCGCCTACATCACTCCTTTTTTGTGGTTAACAGTGGCTACTCCATCACTCGAGGTTTTAAATGGTTTTTAGTGCATATTGTCACTTCTCCGCACGTTCCTGCTGCGTCAGAGGTGAAATGGACTGCTGTACCTAATTATTCTATGTTGACATTATCGAAAATGAATCTATACGTTTTTATATCGTTATTGAGGGAAGTAATTACCTAATTATTGATATTGATTTATTGCCCAGCCCTACTCAGTAATAAGGCTTTGTTCTGTGTGTTAGGTCTGTGAGGTCAGCTTGACACACTGAGTCACACCTGGGTGAGATGATCCAATCCCCTAACACCTTGCTCTATTGATTCACATATCTGCATATTTCCTGGCACTCAGCAGATGAGAAATGTGTTAATCTTCTTATAGTGCTCTGGTAACACCAGCTGCCTAACATACCTTTCCTTAAATTAACTCCAAAATGCTTTCCTTATTGATCCCCTATGTCTCAGACTTTCACCACATCAATTTAGTGTATCCTGGGGGCACACATTAGGGCACACAATGGAAAACGTTTTAAAATGCTTTGCTACGCTAAGCGGTTGTCCAGGTAGTCCCTCCCTGTTTTAGTATGTTTTTTTCCAACTGTTGTCTAATGAACATGACACAGGTATTTCATCTTAAGAGAATCACAGTATATTCCTTGTCCGTGTATGGACGGAGTCATGCAGGAATACCATGTAATCTCTTTTCGCAATATGTGGACAGATAGAAATGATTAAGCAGTGAAAACATATTCTGTCATTTTGACCAGTACATCCTACTGAAACTCTGCTCTCTCTCTCTCTCTCTCTCTCTCTCTCTCTCTCTCTCTCTCTCTCTCTCTCTCCTCCCACAATATCCTCAGAGAGAGGTTTCATTAAAGTTGATTTACTTTGAAACATTATCTATGTCTATATAAATCTGTCCAGCTGCCAAACAGTGTTGTGTAACCAACCACAGTACAGTACAGGGGAATCCACTCTCACTTGTGACAGCATGTTGGGTTGAGAACAAAACAGTCAGAAAAACAGTCAGAAGACTGGATCCAGATGGGGTTGAATCATCTGATCATCGGAATTATTGGAAAATGTACTTTCTGATGTTCAAATCCCGTTCACGCGTGCTCCTGAGTAAAACATGTTAGTGAGAAAGCAATGTTATGAACTTTCCCAGTCAGAAAGATGACAGGTAGTTTCAGAGGGAATGCACAAACACAGTTTCCCAGACATGCTGTGACCCTGTCGGTAAGAGTGTCTCTGATTGGCTGCGCCTGTGGGGTCTTGCCTGTGTGAGCATGTCGTGACCTCCGATGGGAGGAGGTATGATGGGGTGTTGTGACAGCTCTCTGACTCGCAATCTGTCATTGTGTTTATATTGCTGCTCTAGTGGGAAACTGCATCATATAGTAGACAGACAGAGAAAGGGGAAGTGTGTGTGTGTGTGTGTGTGTGTGTGTGTGTGTGTGTGTGTGTGTGTGTGTGTGTGTGTGTGTAATGGATGGAAAGTGTTCCATATTACAGAGCAGAGCATCACTATATTTGACAGCTCTGTGTTTGTGTAAGTGGTTTGAGTTTCATGTTTGCATGATATTTGATACTGTACTGTACCTGAATTCACCCATGTGAGGGGTATTTGTGTGTGTTTGAGTGTGTATATTTAGCCTTTGACTCTGACATGTTCTCCTGGCTAAATTCCCAATCTGTCCCGCATACCATCATGGCCACCTAATCATCCCCAGCTTCCAGTTGGCTCATTCATCCCCCTTCCTCTCGTTGCTGTACTTACCTGGTCAAATTAGGGCTCTAGTCAAAAGTAGTGCACTATATAGGGAATAGGTTGTAATTTGGGACAAGTCAGCCCCAGAGAGGGCTCACTGAGCTCAGATAAACACGGGACCATAATCACTGCCATGTGTGTCTTCAGCAGAAACAGCCCACCAGTCAATACAGCCCGCCAGTCAATACAACCCACCAGTCAATACAGCCCACCAGTCAATACAACCCATCAGTCAATACAGCCCGCCAGTCAATACAACCCACCAGTCAATACAGCCCACCAGTCAATACAGCCCGCCAGTCAATACAGCCCACCAGTCAATACAGCCCGCCAGTCAATACAGCCCACCAGTCAATACAGCCCACCAGTCAATACAGCCCACCAGTCAATACAGCCCGCCAGTCAATACAGCCCGCCAGTCAATACAGCCCGCCAGTCAATACAGCCCGCCAGTCAATACAGCCCACCAGTCAATACAGCCCGCCAGTCAATACAGCCCACCAGTCAATACAGCCCGCCAGTCAATACAGCCCGCCAGTCAATACAGCCCACCAGTCAATACAGCCCACCAGTCAATACAGCCCACCAGTCAATACAGCCCGCCAGTCAATACAGCCCACCAGTCAATACAGCCCGCCAGTCAATACAGCCCGCCAGTCAATACAGCCCGCCAGTCAATACAGCCGCCAGTCAATACAGCCCGCCAGTCAATACAGCCCACCAGTCAATACAGCCCACCAGTCAATACAGCCCACCAGTCAATACATCCCAGCAGTCAATACAACGTACCAGTCAATACAACCCACCAGTCAATACAGCCCACCAGTCAATACAGCCCGCCAGTCAATACAGCCCGCCAGTCAATACAGCCCACCAGTCAATACAGCCCGCCAGTCAATACAGCCCGCCAGTCAATACAGCCCACCAGTCAATACAGCCCACCAGTCAATACAGCCCACCAGTCAATACAGCCCGCCAGTCAATACAGCCCGCCAGTCAATACAGCCCACCAGTCAATACAGCCCACCAGTCAATACAGCCCACCAGTCAATACAGCCCGCCAGTCAATACATCCCAGCAGTCAATACAACGTACCAGTCAATACAACCCACCAGTCAATACAGCCCACCAGTCAATACAACCCACCAGTCAATACAGCCCACCAGTCAATACAACGTACCAGTCAATACAGCCCACCAGTCAATACAGCCCACCAGTCAATACAACCCACCAGTCAATACAGCCCACCAGTCAACACAGCCCACCAGTCAATACAGCCCGCCAGTCAATACAGCCCGCCAGTCAATACAACCCACCAGTCAATACAGCCCTGCAGTCAACACAGCCCACCAGTCACTACAGCCCAGCAGTCAATACAACCCAGCAGTCAATACAACCCACCAGTCACTACAGCCCAGCAGTCAATACAACCCAGCAGTCAATACAACCCAGCAGTCAATACAGCCCACCAGTCAACACAGCCCACCAGTCAATACAGCCCGCCAGTCAATACAGCCCGCCAGTCAATACAACCCACCAGTCAATACAGCCTGCCAGTCAATACAGCCCGCCAGTCAATACAGCCCACCAGTCAATACAACCCACCAGTCAATACAACGTACCAGTCAATACAGCCCTGCAGTCAACACAGCCCACCAGTCACTACAGCCCAGCAGTCAATACAACCCAGCAGTCAATACAACCCAGCAGTCAATACAACCCAGCAGTCAATACAACCCACCAGTCAATAAAACCCAGCAGTCAATACAGCCCACCAGTCACTAGAGCCCAGCAGTCAATACAACCCACCAGTCAATACAACCCTCCAGTCAATACAACCCACCAGTCAATACAACCCACCAGTCACTACAGCCCAGCAGTCAATACAACCCACCAGTCACTACAGCCCAGCAGTCAATACAGCCCAGCAGTCAATACAGCCCAGCAGTCAATACAGCCCACCAGTCACTATAGCCCAGCAGTCACCACGTCTCTCTTGATTACAGCCCTCTTGATTACAGCCCTCTTGATTACAGACGTCTCTCTTGATTACAGCCTTCCTTGATTACAGACCTCGCTTGATTGCAGCCCTCTTGATTACAGACGTCTCTCTTGATTACAGCCCTCTTGATTACAGCCCTCTTGATTACTGACGTCTCTCTTGATTACAGCCCTCCTGATTACAGACGTCTCTTGATTACAGCCCTCTTGATTACAGACGTCTCTCTTGATTACAGCCCTCTTGATTACAGACATCTCTCTTAATTACAGCCCTCTAATGATTAAAGCAGTCTCTTTTGATTACAGCCCTCTTGATTACAGACGTCTCTCTTGATTAAAGCTTTCCTTGATTACAGACCTCTCTTGATTACAGCCCTCTCTTAATTACAGCCCTCTAATGATTAAAGCAGTCTCTATGTAAACATCTTCTTTATTCAAGCTCCATCTGGATCCATTTAAGGCTTAAAGCCACATACCTACATATTACAGCAAATGTATGTGTGTTTGTGTGTGTGTATGCATCCATGTGTCCGTGCCTGTGTGTGTGCATATGTGTAATGTGTGTGTGTAGCACACACAGCTCTGGGAAGATTCGCTCTGGAAAGCATTTTCCGTTATAGCGTACTGCTGGAAAGGGCCCAGCGTGCGTGTATGGAAGGAGTTGTACTTTCACAGGGCATTGGTTGAGACTCAGGGGGTTTGAGTACAGCCACAAGCCACATGCAAGGAGAGGAGGAACGAAGGCTGGGTGTGTTTTTGTCTTTCAACAGTTATATAAACATCCCATTTGGACCTCTCTTGTTCTGTGAGGTGACTTAAGAAGAGTGTGTGTGTTTGTGTATAAGTGTTTGTTTGAGTGTTTATATAGTGTGTTTATCATATTTGTGAGTGTGAGAGAGAACAGATTGAAGTCACTTGGCTGAATGAATGAAAGAAAGATCAAACACCAGTGGCAAGATTATGATGTTGACTTGCCTCAATCTTCATGACTTGTTACAGTAGAGTAGAGACAGCAGAGAACTCCAAACCCTAAACTAGAGATGACTGTTTTTCAATATGAAAGCACAAGAAAGTGATACCACGGTTGTATACATTAGGCACCAAACGGAAGAAAACTGACTGAAACAGGGAGGGACTACTTGGACTTAAAACATAGCTAAATGTTTTAAAATGTTTCACATTGCATGCCGTAATGAATAAAACCCATCTCTCTTGTAGTGTTCACCACCTCTCAACTAAAAGGTATTGGTACACAGGGAGGGAGGGGTACTGCTCTCCAATAGAGGTTATTTGCCTTGTGGTTTCCAGGTAAGCCTGACAAACAATATTCTACTTGGTTAGACAGAGAGAGCAAGAGACGGAAAGAGAGAGGAGAGAGAGACTGCGAGACAGAGATGCCGAGAGAGGGAGAGAAAGGCAGAAAGAGAGAGAGAGAGACTCATAGAGGGAGAGTGGGGGGAAGAGTGTGTGAGAGAGAAAATAGAATAAGCAGATAAGGAAATATTTTCAGAACATTTGGGAGGAGGTTGTAAAGTTCTAGGTCTAGTTAAAGTGGAGAGTTGTAGTCTATCTTCCAATAACTGAGCAAAGGAAACTGCCCCAGGCCTCCCACCCCATCATACTGCACACTAGGAGCAGCGTTCAGTAGAAAAGGAATTGCTAACGTAATAAGAAAGAAAGAAAATAGCTAAGGCACAGTCAGTGGTCATAGGGATTTTTAGGCTCTAGAAAACCCAAAGCAATATCTTACCAATCTACAGGTAGCTACTAATATTGGACGGCTTAGCTGAAGTATCCATAACAATCTACAGGTAGCTACTAATATTGGACGGCTTAGCTGAAGTATCCATAACAATCTACAGGTAGCTACTAATATTGGACGGCTTAGCTGAAGTATCCATAACAATCTACAGGTAGCTACTAATATTGGACGGCTTAGCTGAAGTATCCATAACAATCTACAGGTAGCTACTAATATTGGACGGCTTAGCTGAAGTATCCATAACAATCTACAGGTAGCTACTAATATTGGACGGCTTAGCTGAAGTATCCATAACAATCTACAGGTAGCTACTAATATTGGACGGCTTAGCTGAAGTATCCATAACAATCTACAGGTAGCTACTAATATTGGACGGCTTAGCTGAAGTATCCATAACAATCTACAGGTAGCTACTAATATTGGACGGCTTAGCTGAAGTATCCATAACAATCTACAGGTAGCTACTAATATTGGACGGTTTAGCTGAAGTATCCATAACAATCTACAGGTAGCTACTAATATTGGACGGCTTAGCTGAAGTATCCATAACAATCTACAGGTAGCTACTAATATTGGACGGCTTAGCTGAAGTATCCATAACAATCTACAGGTAGCTACTAATATTGGACGGCTTAGCTGAAGTATCCATAACAAGTGTTCATTTTGGGATACAATAGTTTGAAGGAAATCCTTATCTATTAGACCTTAGAGGAAGAGTGTAAGAAGGTGTGAGGAGTACCTTTATGTTCACCATAGTACCCTGATAGGATGATGATGTAATGACAGGATTTACACACACACACACACACACACACACCATCCGTCAGCCCCTCGGACAGCCCGGCCTCCCTGCTGTTCTTCCCTACAGGTGTGTAATGATGACAGATGGCCCCTAGGTCAACTACTACTGTTAGACATGTTCCTGTCTCTCTCTCTCACACACGCACACATACACACACACACACACACACACACACACACGCACTAGGTGATCTCCTGCTGTCAGACATGTTCCTGTCTCTCTCTCTCACACACGCACACACACACGCACTAGGTGATCTCCTGCTGTCAGACATGTTCCTGTCTCTCTCTCTCACACACGCACACACACACGCACTAGGTGATCTCCTGCTGTCAGACATGTTCCTGTCTCTCTCTCTCACCCATGCACACACACGCACACTCACTAGGTGATCTCCTGCTGTCAGACATGTTCCTGTCGCTCTCTCTCACACACACACACACACACACACGCACTAGGTGATCTCCTGCTGTCAGACATGTTCCTGTCTCTCTCTCTCACACACACACACGCACTAGGTGATCTCCTGCTGTCAGACATGTTCCTGTCTCTCTCACCCACGCACACACACACACACACACACACACACACACACACACACACACACACACACACACACACACACACACACACACACACGCACTAGGTGATCTCCTGCTGTCAGACATGTTCCTGTCTCTCTCTCTCACCCACGCACACACACACACACACACACACACACACACACGCACTAGGTGATCTCCTGCTGTCAGACATATTCCCGTCTCACAAATACGCATACAGTAAATACATCTCTCACTGTGTCTTTTGATGTGAATCTGTTGTTGTGTAGCCCTACAACACACACACACACACACACACACACACACACACACACACACACACACACACACACACACACACACACACACACACACAAGCATTCCCTGTCCTACATCTGAGGTTCATCGCCGTCTTCTCATGTTCCAGATAAATGAGTGATACAGGATGTGGCCACAAGAGGGCAGCGGAAGGATGGGAATGAATGGCGGTGATTTGCAATATCCTGGCTGCTGTTTTCACCAGAACCACATACTATGGGTTGTAGTGTTAATGTATGCCCAGTAGGGGGTAGTAGTGTAACATGCAGTAGGACATGGAGGGGCCCAGTAGGGGGTAGTAGTATAACATGCAGTAGGACATGGAGGGGCCCAGTAGGGGGCAGTAGTATAACATGCAGTAGAACATGGAGGGGCCCAGTAGGGGGTAGTAGTAGGACATGGAGGGGCCCAGTAGGGGGTAGTAGTAGGACATGGAGGGGCCCAGTAGGGGGTAGTAGTAGGACATGGAGGGGCACAGTAGGGGGTAGTAGTATAACATGCAGTAGGACATGGAGGGGCCCAGTAGGGGGTAGTAGTATAACATGCAGTAGGACATGGAGGGAATCTTTGGCTGTGTCTGAAAACATTAGTAGCCGGCAAATTCTTCCTCCCTCCTTGTTTCCTTATTAATTCCTCTTAAACCTCATTGAAGGAGGAGATCCAAGGAAGGGGCCTTGAATCCTCTCCTTCAACATGCTTTGAGAGGGGAAAGGAGGAAAGGAGGCAACACGGACGGAGGAAGCAAGGATTTGACGGCTTGTAATGTTTTCAGACACAGCATTTCAGGACAGACACAGTAGTGATGACGAGAGATGCAGCAGAATAAGACGCTCATTCAACAACTTTGAAAAACAGTCTGACATATTCAAGTGAATCACTCTTCCTTACCTAAGGAGATAAATGGAGGACATCGCCCCGAGACACTCAGTTTGACACTTCCCACCCACTAATGATTAAGGTTAGGATTAGGGGAGGGTAAAATGATCCTAATACCTGTGCCAACAGGCAGCTTCTACCCGGAGCAGAGATTGAGGCAGTAGCAGAGATTGAGGCAGCAGCAGAGATTGAGGCAACAGCAGAGATTGAGGCAGCAGCAGAGATTGAGGCAGCAGCAGAGATTGAGGCAGCAGCAGAGATTGAGGCAGCAGCAGAGATTGAGGCATCAACAGAGATTGAGGCAGTAGCAGAGATTGAGGCAGCAGCAGAGATTGAGGCAGCAGCAGAGATTGAGGCAGCAGCAGAGATTGAGGCAGCAGCAGAGATTGAGGCAGCAGCAGAGATTGAGGCAGCAGCAGAGATTGAGGCAGTAGCAGAGATTGAGGCAGTAGCAGAGATTGAGGCAGCAGCAGAGATTGAGGCAGTAGCAGAGATTGAGGCAGCAGCAGAGATTGAGGCAGTAGCAGAGATTGAGGCAGTAGCAGAGATTAATTCAATAGAAACAGGGTCACATGCTGTAACTATTCAAGTGAATCATATTTAGCCTCTGGCATGCAGGTTAACGTTTTTTGTCATGAATCTTGTTCTGGAGGCAGCTCTGCGAAGTGGAGCTGCCAAACATCAGCCAAACATCACAAGATCATGAACATAACACTAACCCTAACCTAACCACACTGGCAACCCTAAAGCCTAACCTTAAATTAAGACCAAAAAGCTTATTTTTTTTCAGTTGGCATATCTAAATGGAAATCGCTCAGTTCTGCCTCCAGGACAACACTCATGACAATAAACGCCAACCTTCTTCTGGCATTTCCCCTAATGGTTAAAGCTACAGTCTGGGATCTGTGAATCTGTTCCAGGGTAATTTCAATTCACCCATTGATTCTCGAAGAATATAACTTTTAAATCCCAGATTGTACAGTAGCTTTAAGGTTAGGATAAAGGTAAGCTGATCCTAGATCTGGCCAATTTGTGTAGAGACAGCAACGCAACCTTACTCATTCAACTGAAACAGGTTGTAAATCACACTCTTCTTCCTGGAGTAAGGTGCGTATTATCATAGCCGGGGGCCAGCAGTAATATTATGATGTTCCATTGCTATTATCCATCCATTCCTATTAGAGCTCGACCAATTAATCGGAATGGCCGATTAATTAGGGCCGATTTCAAGTTTTCATAACAATTGGAAATCGGTATTTTTGGACACCGATATGGCCGATTTTGAAAATGTATTTCTTTATTTTTTACACCTTTATTTAATCTTTATTTAACTAGGCAAGTCAGTTAAGAAATGACGGCCTAGGAACGGTGGGTTAACTGCCTTGTTCAGGGGCAGAATGACAGATTTTTACCTTGTCAGCTCGGGTACTCAATCTTGCAACCTTACAGTTAACTAGTCCAACGCTCTAACCACCTGCCTCTCATTGCACTCCACGAGGAGCCTGCCTGTTACGCAAATGCAGTAAGCCAAGGTAAATTGCTAGCTAGCATTAAACTTATCTTATAAAAAACAATCAATCATAATCACTAGTTAACTACACATGGTTAATGATATTACTAGTTTATCTAGCGTGTCCTGCGTTGCATATAAACGATGTGGTGCGTATTGGTGAAAAAGGACTGTCGTTGCTCCAACGTGTACCTAACCATAAACATCAATGCCTTTCTTAAAATCAATACACAGAAGTATATATTTTTAAACCTGCATATTTAGCTAAAAGAAATCCAGATTAGTAGGCAATATTAACCAGGTGAAATTGTGTCACTTCTCTTGCGTTCATTGCACGCAGAGTCAGGCTATATGCAACAGTTTGGGCCACCTAATTTGCCAGAATTTTATGTAATTATGACATAACATTGAAGGTTGTGCAATGTAACAGGAATATTTAGACTTATGGTTAGATAAAATACGGAACGGTTCCATATTTCATTGAAAGAATAAACGTCTTGTTTTCGAGATGATAGTTTCCGGATTCGACCATATTTATGACCTAAGGCTCGTATTTCTGTGTGTTATTATGTTATAATTAAGTCTATGATTTCATAGAGCAGTCTGACTGAGCGATGGTAGGCAGCAGCAGGCTCGTAAGCATTCATTCAAACAGCACTTTGCCAGCAGCTCTTCGCTGTGCTTTAAGCATTGCGCTGTTTATGACTTCAAGCCTATCAGTTCCCAAGATTAGGCTGGTGTAACCGATGTGAAATGGCTAGCTAGTTAGCAGTGTGCGCGCTAATAGCGTTTCAAACGTCACTCGCTCTGAGACTTGGAGTAGTTATTCCCCTTGCTCTACATGGGTAACGCTGCTTCGAGGGTGGCTGTTGACGATGTGTTCCTGGTTCGAGCCCAGGTAGGGGCGAGGAGAGGGACGGAAGCTATACTGTTACACTGGCAATACTAAAGTGCTTATAAGAACATCCAATAGTCTAAGGAATATGAGATACAAATGGTATAAAGCAAAATAGTCCTATAATTCCCATAATAACTACAACCTAAAACTTCTTACCAGGGAATATTGAAGACTCATGTTAAAAGGAACCACCAGCTTTCATATGTTCTCATGTTCTGAGCAAGGAACTTAAACGTTAGCTTTCTTACATGGCGCATATTGCACTTTTACTTTCTTCTCCAACACTTTGTTTTTGCATTATTTAAACCAAATTGAACATGTTTCATTATTTACTTGGAGGCTAAATTGATTTTATTGATGTATTATATTAAGTTAAAATAAGTGTTCATTCAGTATTGTTGTAATTGTCATTATTACAAATACATTTAAAAAAACAACCGATTTAATCGGTATAGAATTTTTTTGTCCTCCAATAATCGGTATCGGTGTTGGAAAATCATAATCGGTCGACCTCCAATTTCTATCATCCATCCCTGTTATCAATCCATCCCTATTATCCACCTATCGCTGTCATCTATCCATCCCTGTCATCCATCCATCCCTGTTATCTATCCATCCCTGTTATCAATCCATCCCTATCATCCACCTATCCCTGTTATCTATCCATCCCTGTTATCAATCCATCCCTGTTATCAATCCATCCCTGTTATCAATCCATCCCTATCATCCATCCATCCCTGTTATCTATCCATCCCTGTTATCAATCCATCCCTATCATCCACCTATCCCTGTTATCTATTCATCCCTGTTATCAATCCATCCCTGTTATCTGTCCATCCCTGTCATCAATCCATCCCTGTTATCTATTCATCCCTGTTATCTATCCATCCCTGTTATCTGTCCATCCCTGTTATCAATCCATCCCTATCATCCATCCATCCCTGTTATCTATCCATCCCTGTTATCAATCCATCCCTATCATCCATCCATCCCTGTTATCTATCCATCCCTGTTATCAATCCATCCCTGTTATCAATCCATCCCTATTATCCACCTATCCCTGTTATCAATCCATCCCTGTTATCAATCCATCCCTATCATCCATCCATCCCTGTCATCTATCCATCCCTGTTATCAATCCATCCCTATCATCCACCTATCCCTGTTATCTATCCATCCCTGTTATCAATCCATCCCTATCATCCATCCATCCCTGATATCTATCCATCCCTGTTATCAATCCATCCCTATCATCCACCTATCCCTGTTATCTATCCATCCCTGTTATCAATCCATCCCTATCATCCATCCATCCCTGTCATCTATCCATCCCTGTTATCAATCTATCCCTATCATCCACCTTTCCCTGTTATCTATCCATCCCTGTTATCAATCCATCCCTATCATCCATCCATCCCTGTTATCTATCCATCCCTGTTATCAATCCATCCCTATCATCCACCTATCCCTGTTATCTATCCATCCCTGTTATCAATCCATCCCTATCATCCACCTATCCCTGTTATCAATCCATCCCTATCATCCATCCATCCCTGTTATCTATCCATCCCTGTTATCAAATATCCCTGTTATCAATCCATCCCTGTTATCAATCCATCCCTATCATCCACCTATCCCTGTCATCTATCCATCCCTGTCATCCATCCATCCCTGTTATCTATACATCCCTGTTATCAATCCATCCCTATCATCCATCCATCCGTGTTATCATCCCTATCATCCATCCATCCATCTCTATTATCCACCTATCCCTGTTATCTATCCATCTCTGTTATCAATCCATCCCTATCATCCATCCATCCCTGTTATCATCCCTATCATTCATCCATCCATCTCTATTATCCACCTATCCCTGTTATCTATCCATCGCTGTTATCAATCCATCCCTATCATCCATCATCCCTGTTATCTATCCCATCCCTGGTATCAATCCATCCCTATCATCCACCTATCCCTGTTATCTATCCATCCCTGTTATCAATCCATCCCTATCATCCATCCATCCCTGTTATCTATCCATCCCTGTTATCAATCCATCCCTATCATCCACCTATCCCTGTTATCTATTCATCCCTGTTATCAATCCATCCCTATCATCCATCCATCCCTGTTATCTATCCATCCCTGTTATCAATCCATCCCTGTTATCAATCCATCCCTGTTATCAATCCATCCCTATCATCCACCTATCCCTGTCATCTATCCACCCCTGTCATCCATCCATCCCTGTTATCTATCCATCCCTGTTATCAATCCATCCCTATCATCCATCCATCTGTGTTATCATCCTTATCATCCATCCATCCATCTCTATTATCCACCTATCCCTGTTATCTATCCATCCCTGTTATCAATCCATCCCTATCATCCATCCATCCCTGTTATCTATCCATCCCTGTTATCAATCCATCCCTGTTATCAATCCATCCCTGTTATCAATCCATCCCTGTTATCAATCCATCCCTATCATCTATCCATCCCTGTTATCAATCCATCCCTATCATCCACCTATCCCTGTTATCTATCCATCCCTGTTATCAATCCATCCCTATCATCCATCCATCCCTGTCATCTATCCATCCCTGTTATCAATCCATCCCTATCATCCATCCATCCATCTCTATTATCCATCCATCCCTGTTATTCATCCATCTCTATTATCCATCCATACCTGTTATCCTCCGGTCAGTGAGGCTGGGGCTTTGTCCCTCCACCACAATGTCAGCCAGAGTCCTTCTATCGATCTTCTTTTTTCCATTCTCCCCCCTCCGTCTGAGAGGCCTACAGGGATAATTTGTGATTCAGACCCTGACCCCGATCTTCCTCCTACCGCTGCGTACCAAATGCCAGCGAGTCACCGTGCTGGCCCTGGTGAAATGTCACTACGTCAGGCACACGCGATTGATGATGGCCCCCTCGTTAAACATGATCAGGTACATTAACCTTTTGTCTGTTGCAATCGGAAGAAACCTGGAAAAAGCCTCTAGCTCTTTAGATCTTTCCTGGCTGTAAGGGTGTAGTCAGTGCTATCTACCCAGTCCACATACCAATGAGATACTGTATGTATGTGGGCTAACTAGCTAGCACTGGACGTTTAGCATGGCTCCAGACCTGTTGGTGCTTTAGGCTAGCTAGCTCCTCAGTGCTGTTTGTTCGTTGCTATGCCAAACATATTCAATTTGAATACATGCAAATAGCCTTTTTCTTTATGTAACTACACAGTTTTCACCAAAGGACTTTCTGCTATTGAATTACCCTAGTGTAATTGGCAATGTCCACTGAACAAAAGTATAAACACAAAGTGTTGGTCCCATGTTTTATGAGCTGAAATAAAAGAATTGCACAAATTTGTTTACATCCCTGTTAGTGAGCATTTCCTCTTTGTCCATCCACCTGAAAGGTGTGGCATATCAAGAACCTGATTAAACAGCATGATCATTACACAGGTGCACCTTGTGCTGTGGACAATAAAAGGCCACTCTAAAATATGCTGTTTTGTCACACAACACAATGCCACAGATGTCTCAAGTTTTGAGGGAGTGTGCAAGTGGCATGCTGACTGCAGCAATGTCCATCAGAGCTGTTTTCAGAGAATTGAATGTTCATTTCTCTACCATAAGCTGCATCCAACGTCATTTTAGAGAATTTGGCAGTACGTCCAACCGGCCTCACATCAAGAGACCACATGTTTGGAGTTGTGTGGGCAAGCTGTTTGCTGATGTCGAAGTTGTGAACAGAGTGCCCCATGGTGGCGGTGGGGTTATGGTATGTGTAGGCAAAATCTACAGACAATGAACACCATTGCATTTTATTGATGGCAATTTGAATGCACAGAAATACCGTGACGAGGCCCATTGAGAGGCCCACTGTGAGGCCCATTTGTGACCAACAGATGCAGATCTGTATTCCCAGTCATGTGAAATCCATAGATTATGGCCTAATGCATTTATTTCAATTGACTGATTTCCTTATACGAACTGTAACTCATTAAAATCTTAGAAATTGTTGCATGTTGCGTTTCTATTTTTGTATATAGAAGTATGCTTATGCTAGCTAAATAGTATGGCTAAACTCTCATTGAAGCCTATTTGAAAATGTAATATACAGGCTACTATGCCATGACATTGTGCACAAAACATTTACATGATATGGGGAACCAGTGCCGCATATCAATAAAACTCCATTTGATATCCTTTTCTGTGTCCTCCTGTTGGTTACACATTAACCAATCAAATGGGCTTATCAGTGGCAAGTGATGTCATAATGCATTGCCTCATTTGCCTACCTGGAATCATAGACCTTATTACCCTGACAAGAGTCATAATAAGCTAAACAAAAATAGCCTTCAACACTGACATCATTTCTATTACCCAGAGTTTTTCCGTAACAATTTAACCTGACCCCAGTCACAACCTTTAAGGGCAGAGTTTTTCCTGCACACTGGTCATCTGTTCAAGAAAAACAAATATCCCTAAATGTCTACCATGATATAGTGAATATTTTAACCCAACATGTTTACCCGCATACTTGACCCTAAGTGGTCAAAAGAGTCATACTTTTTAAACCCTTTTTTTATCCTTCTGAAATGTTGGGACTTTGTCTAGCAACTAATTACTGACAAAAAAACACCATTAACCATGATTTATGTGTTAATATAGAGCAATGAAAAATTATCTCTCTTTTGTATACTAGTGGTACATGGCTAAGATGAAAATGTTGACTCAATAGTGGACTTTGTGGACGCACACAAGCACGCAGGCACACACGCACACACACACACACACACGGACACACAAACAGATATTCATACAGGCACGCAAGCACACACAAACACACACAGACAAGCCCACACTGTCTTGAAACAGATACGTAGATTGTACACAATACAATGCTTCCACCTACACATGTTCATCCAGGGCTTTCATCTTGTGTTTGTCTAGGGAAAAGAAAGCCTGGGATAAACTAGCGCAATTTGGTCACACACACACACACACACACACACACACACACACACACACACACACACACACACACACACACACACACACACACACACACACACACACACACACACACACACACACACACACACACACACACCATTCCCCCCAGGCTAGTTCAGCAGAAACCTGCCCCATGGTGCAGTGGGGCTATGCCCAATGTTAAATACTATTCATTTACAGAAGTTGAATTTGTTAATGATATTAATTTATATTTTCCCATTAGGAATACAGAGAAGTCACACACATACACACACAAAATAACATGTGTGTGATAGAAACTGTATGTGTGTGTGACAGTGGAGGCTGGTGATTTTAAAAACCGTATAGGTGCAGACCCCACGGAGATGACGTTTGTTTAAAAAATCGTCAAAGACAAATTATTTTAAACCTAAAACATTTAATAAAGAGATACATAGTAAAATATTATGGGGAATGAGAAGGCTACTTAAACATTGTTGGGAAGGCATCACAGCAGTGATTGACTGAGCGTATGAGGCATGAGTTGAGTTGTTCAGACACTTGACTTCAGTGCTGGACAGGGGCTGTGTTCAGAGGCTTCAGTGCTGCACAGGGGCTGTGTTCAGAGGCTTCAGTGCAGGCTCATCATGGTGGTGTTGGAGAAGAGCTCAACTTTTCCATTGAGGGCAGGACAGGATTTGACTGGGAAGACAAAAAACAATAACACAACACAGACAATAGTGCTAAGAATGAGTTAGTCCAAGCATGGATTCAAATCTCATTGATGTGTAATAATGTGATTTTGTTTGTGTACTGTAATGAGTCCTCAACTGGCAGCTTCATTAAATAATACCCACAAAACACCAGTCTCAGCGTCAACAGCGAAGAGGCGACTCCAGGATGCTGGCCTTCTAAGCAGAGTTGCAAAGAAAAATCCAGATCTTAGACTGGCCAATAAAAATAAAAGATTAAGATGGGCAAAAGAACACAAACACTGCACAGAGGAACTCTGCCTAGAAGGCCAGCATCCCGGAGTCCCCTCTCCACTGTTGATGTTGAGACTGGACAGAGGAACTCTGCCTAGAAGGCCAGCATCCCGGAGTCACCTTTCCACTGTTGATGTTGAGACTGGACAGAGGAACTCTGCCTAGAAGGCCAGCATCCCAGAGTCACCTTTCCACTGTTGATGTTGAGACTGGTGTTTTGCGGGTACTATTTCTTTCTTTAATTTTTTTTTTACCCCCTTTTCTCCCCAATTTAGTATCCAATTGTTAGTAGTTACTATCATCGCTACAACTCCCATACGGACTCGGGAGAGACAAAGGCCAAAAGCCATGCGTCCTCCGAAACACAACCCAACCAAGCCGCACTGCTTCTTAACACAGCGCGCCTCCAACCCGGAAGCAAGCCGCACCAATGTGTCGGAGGAAACACCGTGCACCTGGCGACCTGGTTAGCGCGCACTGCGCCCAGCCCGCCACAGGAGTCGCTAGTGCGCGATGAGGCCAAACCCTCCCTAACCCAGACGACGCTAGGCCAATTGTGCGTCGCCCCATGGACCTCCCGGTCGCGGCCGCCTGCGACAGAGCCTGGGCTCAAACCCAGGGTCTCTGGTGGCACAGCTAGCACTGCGATGCAGTGCCCTAGACCACTGCGCTACCTTGCTGCTGGTACTATTTAATGAAGCTGCCAGTTGAGGACTTGTGAGGTGTCTGTTTCTCAAACTAGACACTCTAATGTACTTGTCCTCTTGTTCAGTTGTGCACCGGGGCCTCCCACTCCTCTTTCTATTCTGGTTAGAGCCAGTTTGCGCTGTTCTGTGAAGGGAGTAGTACACAGCGCTGTACGAGATCTTCAGTTTCTTGGCAACTTCTCACATGGAATAGCCTTCATTTCTCAGAACAAGAATAGACTGACAAGTTTCAGAAGAAAGTTATTTTTTTCTGGCCATTTTGAGCCTGTAATCGAACCCACAAATGCTGATGCTTCAGATACTCAACAAGTCTAAAGAAGGCCAGTTTTATTGCTTATTTAATTAGAAAAACAGTTTTCAGCTGTGCTAACATAACCTTGTCTGAGGGCAGTAAAGCACTTTAACACACTGTCTTTCTGTTAGCACAGAGTGACAGATCAATGGACTTAAATCTAAAGGAAGACATCAGGACACACACACACGCACTAGAGCAAACACATATGCGCACACACTAGAACACCACACACACTAGAATACACACGCGCGCACACACACACACACACACACACACACACACACACACACACACACACACACACACACACACACACACACACACTAGAACACACACACACACTAGAACACACACACACACACACTAGAACACACATACACACACACAATAGAACACACAAACAAACACACTCGAACACACGCATGCTAGAACACACATACACACTAGAACACACACTAGATCCCACATATACACTATGAGAGGGGGTTACTCACTCAAAGTGAAACAGAGGAGGGTTGTACCTCGAAGACTGTGCGGCAGCAAGTGTGTAATATAGTAATTAATGTAACGTGTGATGTGTGTGTGTGTGTTTACCAGAGGAGGCTGGTGGGAGGAGCTACAGGAGGACGGGATCATTGTAATGGCTGGAATGGAATCAATGGAACAGAGTCAAACACTTCAAACACATGGAAACTATTGATTCCATTCCAGCCATTACAATGATCCTGTCCTCCTGTAGCTCCTCCCACCAGGTACTGTGTGTGTGTGTGTGTGTGTGTGTGTGTGTGTGTGTGTGCTGTGGTTGGCATCACTGGATTACACTCATTACCTGGAGCAAATTAATGTCACATAAACACTGGTAACACACACACAATCACACAGACACACACACACTGTCAACATAACTGTGTGTGTTTGTGTGTTATGACCACCCACAGAATGGCCTCAACTAGGCTGAATAGTATATTATAAACTGGGTGGTTTGAGCACTAAATGCTGATTGGCTGACAGCTGTGGTATATCAGACCGTATACCACGGGTATTACAAAACATTTATTTTGACTGCTCTAATTATGTTGATAACCAGTTTATAATAGCAATAAGGCACCACGGGGATTTGTAGTATGTGTCCAATATACCACGGCTAAGGGCTGTATCCAGGCACTCCGTGATGTGTCATGCATAAGAACAGGCCTTAGCCGCCTTGTGCCTTATTGCTTAAATATAGTGTAGTATTGTATATTATTGTATTATATTGTATAGCAGTGTTGTTATGGCCTCCAGAGGTGTCACATGACCTCCCCTCTCTTAACTCCTATTGACATTATATTGAGCTTTAAGTGGCTGAGGTACACACTATTGGATACCTCTACAATAAACACACGCTATCTAACAGGTTCATCGCTATGGGGGAAGTCTTCGTTTCCCTTCCCTTCCTTGTAGAGGCAGGGTTGATGGACAGTTAAAAACAGCATTAGGCTCAATAAAAAAGGATGGGAGGGAATATGACCCTGTATATCTGAGTGACAGAGAGAGAGAGACTGTGTGTTTGTGTGTGTATTTGGACGACTTTGTGTGTGTTTGTGTTTTGTGTATGTGTGTGTCTATGTCCGTGCATGCGTGTGTGTGTGTGTGTCTGTGTGTGTCTATGTCCGTGCATGCGTGTGTGTGTGTGTGTCTGTGTGTGTCTATGTCTGTACATGCGTGTGTTTCCTACTGTAACCGTACCCCTTAGGGCAGTAAATAGAGTGGGGGTGTTCATATGTCTCCGGTTGCTTGTGTGTAACTCCATCCTGACGTGATCGTCAAGGTGTCATTTCTTCAGGGTCCCTTTGTCATGCATGTCTTTAAAGGGGTAATTTCAAACAACAACAAAGCGGTCACCCCACCTTTGTTTAGGTGAACAGCTGAGGGATTGGCCTGGAGAAATGGAACCACTCTCAAATTCATAGGCAAAGCTATGAATACAAAGACAGATCAAAATTATACATATATTTTTATTATTAGAAATGTTAGCCCTATTTTCTTCCCAATTTCGATCTTGCCTCATTGCTGGAACTCCCCAATGGGCTCGGGAGGTGAAGGTCGAGTCATGTGTCCAGCGAAACATGACCCGCCAAACCGCGCTTCTTAACACCCGCCTGCTAAACCAGGCCAGCCTCACCAATGTGTCAAAGGAAACACTGTTCAACACTGTCGGCCTGCAGGAGCCCGGCCCGCCACAAGGAGTCGCTAGAGCGTGATGAGCCAAGTAAAGCCCCCCCGGGCCACACCCTCCCCTAACCCGCTTGATACTGGGCCAATTATGAGCTGCCCTATGGTACTCCCGATCACAGCCGGTTGTGATACAGCCCAGGATCAAACCCAGGTCTGTAGTGATGCCTCTAGCACTGCGATGCAGTGCCTTAGACCTCTGCACCACTCGAGAGGCTCCAAAATGACAGTTTTAACCATGTTTTTAAACTACACAGTGTTTTTTTTGTGTGTGTCTTTTTATGGGGTACGACAGTTGAACTAAGCTTAAGATGAATTAATAACCCACTGGGCACAGACGTCAGTTAAATGTCTAGTTTTGATTTACATTTGGATGAGTTGTCAACTGACATGAATGTATTTGTTTTTGTATTTATTAAGGATCCTCATTAGCTGCTGTTAAGGCAGCAGCTACTCTTCCTGGGTTACAGCAACATTAAGGCAGTTATATACAATTTAAAATAATACATGAGATTACATTTCATAACACTTTTCACAACACATTAAGTGTGTGCCCTCTGGCTACTACTGCTAGTAGTTTAAACAGACATCTCGGTGCATTCAGCATGTCAACACTTCTTACAAAAAAAAGTAGTGAACAAGTCAATCTCTCCTCCACTTTGAGCCATGAGACATTTATATGCATATTATTAATATTAGCTCTGTGTGTACATTTAAGGGCCAGACGTGCTGCCCTGTTCTGAGACATATGTCATTTTCCAAAATCCTTCTTTGTGGCACCTGACCAAACGACTGAACATTAGACCAGGTGCTACAAAACTAGGGCCTGTTGATAGTGTTGTTAGGGCAGAGCAGCGCTTTATTATGGACAGACTTCTCCCCAGCTTAGCTACTGTTGTATCAATATGTTTTGACCATGACAGTTTACAATCCAGGGTTATTCCAGGTAGTTTAGTCACCTCAACTTGCTCAATTTCCACATTATTTATTAGAAGATTTGGTTTAGGTTTAGGGTTTAGTGAATTATTTGTCCCAAATACAATGCTTTTTGTTTGTGAAATATTAAGAACTAACTTATTCCTTGCCACCCATTCTGAAACTAACTGCAGCTCTATGTTAAGTGTTGCAGTGATTTCACTCACTGTAGTAGCTGATGTGTATAGTGTTGAGTCATCCGCATACATATACTGTACACACGGGCTTTACTCAAAGCCAGTGGCATGTCATTAATAAAGATTGTAAAAAGTAAAGGGCCTAGACAACTGCCCTGGGGAGTTCCTGATTCTACATGGATTGTGTTGGAGAGGCTTCCATTAAAGAACACCCTCTTTGTTCTGTTAGACAGGTAACTCTTTATCCACAATATAGCAGGGGGTGAAGCCATAACACATACGTTTTTCCAGCAGCAGACTATAATCAATAATGTCAAAATCCACACTGAAGTCTACCAGAACAGTCCCACAAACGTTTTATCATCAATTTCTCTCAGCCAATCATCAGTAATTTGTGTAAGTGCTGTGCTTGTTGAATGTCCTTCCCTATAAGCTTGCTGAAAGTCTGTTTATTTAGTTTATTTGTTTATTTAAAATATTATTGTATCTGGTCAAACACCATTTTTCCCAAAAGTTTACTAAGGGTTGGTAACATGCTGATTGGTTGGCTACTTGAGCCAGTAAAGGGGGCTTTACTATTATTGGGTAGCGGAATTAATTATGCGTTGCTCCAGGCCTGAGTGCACACGCTCTCTACTAGGCTTAGATTGATTATGGCAAATAGGACTGGCAATACCGTCCGCTATTATCCTCAGTAATTTCCATCCAAGTTGTGGCTTGTCATTGTTGATGACAACAATAATTGTTTCATCACTTCCACACTCACTTTAAGCAATTAAAAATTACAATGCTTGTCTTTCATAATTTCATCAGATATACTTGGATGTGTAGTGTCAGCGTTTTGTTGCTGGCATGTCATGCCTAAATTTGCCAATTTTGCCAATGAAAAAATCATTAAAGTAATTGGCAATCAGTGGGTTTTGTGATGAATGGGCCATCTGACTCAATAAATGATAGAACGTGAAATCAACCAAACATTTCACCATGTCATTGGATTGAACACGAATTTCCCTTACGATGATTTACTTTAAAAAAAATCCAATCACTTTCCCGCGTTGATTCAATGTCATCACGTCATTTTTATTGTTGAAATGATTTGGAAACCACATTGATTCAACCCGTTTTTGCACAGATTCTTCAAGAATCAATGGCTACAGTACATTCGGAAAGTATTCAGACTCCTTGACTTTTTCCACATTTTGTTACGTTAGAGCCTTATTTTGTATATACTGTATATATATATATATATGGGGCGGCAGGGTAGCCTAGTGGTTAGAGCGTTGGACTAGTAACCGGAAGGTTGTGAGTTCAAACCCCCGAGCTGACAAGGTACAAATCTGTCGTTCTGCCCCTGAACAGGCAGTTAACCCACTGTTCCCAGGCCGTCATTGAAAATAAGAATTTGTTCTTAACTGACTTGCCTGGTTAAATAAAGGTAAAATAAAAAAAAATAAAAAAATAAAATATACTGCACTCGATACCATCTACTGCATCTTGCCTATGCCGTTCTGTACCATCATTCATTCATATATTTTTATGTACATATTCTTCATTCCTTTACACTTGTGTGTATAAGGTAGTAGTTGTGGAATTGTTAGGTTAGATTACTCGTTGGTTATTACTGCATTGTCGGAACTAGAAGCATAAGCATTTCGCTACACTCGCATTAACATCTGCTAACCATGTGTATGTGACAAATAACATTTGATTTTAAAATGTATTTTTTTTTAAATCCCTCATCAATCTACACACAATACCCCATAATGACAAATCAAAAACAGGTTTTAGATGATTTTTGCAAATGTATAAATAAAAAACCCGGAAAATCACATTTACATAAGAAATCAGACCCTTTACTCAGTACTTTATTGAAGCACCTTTGGCAGCTCAAAATAGCCAGAAACAAATAACTTTCTTCTGAAACTCGTCAGTCTCTTCTTGTTCTGAGAAATGAAGGGTATTCCATGCGAGAAAATGCCAAGAAATTGAAGATCTCGTACAACGCTGTGTACTACTCCCTTCACAGAACAACGCAAACTGGCTCTAACCAGAATAGAAAGAGGAGTGGGAGGCCCCGGTGCACAACTGAGCAAGAGGACAAGTACATTAGAGTATCTAGTTTGAGAAACAGACACCTCACAAGTCCTCAGCTGGCAGCTTCATTAACTGACGAGTTTTAGAAGACAGTTCTTTGTTTCTGGCCATTTTGAGCCTGTCATCGAGCCCACAAATGCTGATGCCAGATACTCAACTAGTCTAAAGAAGACCATTTTAATTGCTTATTTAATCAGCACAACAGTTTTCAGCTGTGCTAACATAATTGCAAAAGGGTTTTCTCTAATG
Source organism: Oncorhynchus mykiss (assembly GCF_013265735.2). NCBI lineage: Eukaryota > Metazoa > Chordata > Actinopteri > Salmoniformes > Salmonidae > Oncorhynchus > Oncorhynchus mykiss. Next base: position 16,090,413 of record NC_048569.1, on the reverse strand, counting down.
ATCAATTAGCCTTTTAAAATGATAAACTTGGATTAGCTAACACAACATGCCACTCGAACACACAGGAGTGATGGTTGCTGATAATGGGCCTCTGTACACCTATGTAGATATTCCACAAAAAATATGCAGTTTCCAGCTACCATAGTCATTTACAACATTAACATTGTCTACACTGTATTTCTGATCAATTTTATGTTATTTTAATGGACCATTTTTTTGCCTTTCTTTCAAAAACAAGGACATTCCTAAGTGACCCCAAACTTTTGAACGGAAGGGAATATCATTGAATTAAAAGTAAAAAAATGGATGTATAAATCGCAGATTACCCCTTTCAGCTCGGGGAAGATCCATGACCTGACATTTTAGTGTGTGTGTGTGTGTGTGTGTGTGTGTGTGTGTGTGTGTGTGTGTGTGTGTGTGTGTGTGTGTGTGTGTGTGTGTGTGTGTGTGTGTGGTCATGAGCTGGCGAACAATTAAACAGTAAAAACTATGTCTTTAATACTTTAATACTTTAACTGGTTTCGGTTATGTAAATGAGTTTCCATCCCAATTGAAATATACAACATTAGTTGAAACCAAATGATTTAATGGCAACTTTTTTTTTTTAGTGTTACCCAACCAATATTTCAATGTGAAACCTATTTCTTTCAACACTCAACTTACTTTTCCCTTGGTTAAACCTAATAAATAACAAATACAAACTAATATTTCATGTAAATACAATCTTTTTAAATAATCATTTGAGATATTTGTATTTTTTTTTACCCCGTTTTCTCCCCAATTGGTAGTTACAGTCTTGTCTCATCGCTGCAACTCCCGTACGGACTCGGGAGAGGTGAAGGTCGAGAGCCGTGTGGCCTCTGAAACACAACCCAACCAAGCCGCACTGCTTCTTGACACAATGCCCTCTTAACCCAGAAGCCAGCTGCACCAATGTGTCAGAGGAAGCACTGTGCACCTGGCGACCGTGTCAGTGTGCACTGCACTCCTGGTCGCGGCTGCAACAGAGCCTGGACCCGAACTCAGAATCTCTAGTGGCAAGCTAGCACTGCGATGCAGTGTCTTAGACCGTTGCGCCACTCGGGAGGCCCTAACCAATGTTTTCTACAATTAGCTTACAAGAAATTAAATCCATTCCCTGTAAATCAAGAAATGAAGTTGGTTCAATAACTTGAAATAATGTTTCCAAACATATTCTTTACACAAGACTTTCACATTTAGTAGCCACGCATTGGCTGATGTGCCAAATATGCTAATATCGGTCCCATGACTTGAATGAGATTTGTGCCACAAATGCTAAAATATGAGCATGTGGAAACAGTGCCAGGGAAGCTACACCAAAAGCATGGATTGCTGCCATACCATGTCCATATACTGCTTACAGGGCAGGTTAAACCAATGTGTCATTTTGTCATTTGTCTGAACTATCCCTTTAACATAGAAACCTTATCAGGCTCTTTAAGTTTGAATAACGTATACAATAGATCACATTAACTGGAATGATATGCACTCTCACAAAAAGAACAAGCTTCATCTCTCTCTCATTCCCTTCACCTTTCTCTCATTCCCTCACTCCATTAATGTTTTGTTCCTTCCTCCCACGTCTGTTTTGCGCTCTAACTTTCTGTTTATATCTCTCTTTCTACATTTGTCTTCCACTCACCCCATCTATGTTTCAACTCTCTGTCCCGCCTCCCCTTCCTTTCTTCCGCCGCTGTCTCTTCCTTCCTAACCTAACATAGCAGGCATCTTTCTGGTCCTGCACAGTTGATCCAATCCAGTAAATGTGGTGGAGGAGTTAAGATGGAGTGTCGGCTTGTTAGCGTCAAAAAGCGGATGTCGCAGCACAGGCTCTCTTTCCATTTATCCTGAAAACCGGATGCTTCCGGTTGTCGTGACCCCACAGAGGGTGCTTCCTCCCTACTTACCCCACACTCCTCCCACATCTCTCTCTCTCTGACCTGCTGTATAATTTACTGGTGTGTGTGCGTGCATTAGTGTGTGTGTGCGTGTGTAACTTCCCTGTGAGTGAGTGTGTGTGTGTGAGAGAGGACTCGAGGAGTGGCTGTGATCGGGCTGTTGTAGCCTGCCATACAGCTTCTGAGGTGTGTAAGTAAGTAAGTAAGTAAGTCCCTTTCCGTCCCTCATCCAGCCCCTCTAACCCCTCCCCTTCTCTAACCCCCCTCCCCTCTAACCCCCCCCCTCTCCTCTCAAAACCCTCCCCTCCCCTCTTTAACCCCTCCCTCCCCCCTCTCTAACCCCTCCCTCCCCTCTCTTTAAACCCTCCCCTCCTTAAACCCTCCCTCCCCCCTTTCTAACCCCTCCCTCCCCTCTCTCTAACCCCTCCCTCCCCTCTTTCTAACCCCTCCCTCTCCTCTTTAAACCCTCCCCTCCCCTCTTTAGGAAATGCTTATGTTAATACAAAAAAGTAATACAAAAAAATAAGAACAATCAGAACTAGCAATGAGTCCTTCATACCCCTTGATTTATTCCCAACGTTTTTGTGTTACAGTTTAAATTAAATTTATATACATACAGTGGGGAGAACAAGTATTTGATACACTGCCGATTTAGCAGGTTTTCCTACTTACAAAGCATGTAGAGGTCTGTAATTTTTATCATAGGTACACTTCAACTGTGAGAGACGGAATCGAAAACAAAAATCCAGAAAATCACACTATAATTTTTAAGTAATTAATTTGCATTTTATTGCATGACATAAGTATTTAATCGCCTACCAACCAGTACAAATTCCAGCTCTCACAGACCTGTTAGTTTTTCTTTAAGAAGCCCTCCTGTTCTCCACTCATTACCTGTATTAACTGCACGTGTTTGAACTCGTTACCTGTATAAAAGACACCTGTCCACACACTCAAACAGACTCCAACCTCTCCACAAAGGCCAAGACCAGAGAGCTGTGTAAGGACACCAGAGATAAAATTGTAGACCTGCACAAGGCTGGGATGGGCTACAGGACAATAGGCAAGCAGCTTGGTGAGAAGGAAACAACTGTTGGCGCAATAATTGGAAATGGAAGAAGTTCAAGATGACGGTCAATCACCCTCGGTCTGGGGCTCCATGCAAGATCTCACCTCGTGGGGCATCAATGATCATGAGGAAGGTGAGGGATCAGCCCAGAACTACACGGCAGGACCTGGTCAATGACCTGAAGAGAGCTGGGACCACAGTCTCAAAGAAAACCATTAGTAACACACTACGCCGTCATGGATTAAAATCCTGCAGCGCACACAGTGTCCCCCTGCTCAAGCCAGCGCATGTCCAGGCCTGTCTGAAGTTTGCCAATGACCATCTGGATGATAGGAGCAACCCCTTCCTCCGCCCTGTCCTCCGACTTGGCATCGGAAGGTCTACCCGTCTCCTCTCCTTGCAATGAGAGAATTCGTTCTCTCACTAAACCCTCCCCGACTAGCACCAAAAGCTCAGCCTTTAGGGCTTTCTCAGGGAAAACAAATCCATAATGGTCAGCAACAGCTATAAGGTCTACTTTACGAAACCTCACCAAACAATCAATAGAGGGCGCTTCAAAACACTTGGAGATGGCTGAGGCAGCCATCTTGTACACAGCAATCTACTGGACACAAAAACTAACAAGTCATCCAAACTCACAACCTACCATCACACCTCAATCCCTAACCACAGAGAGCTCAGAGCAGCAGGGTACGGTGGGTTTAATGGAATCCCGGATGAACCCCCATTATGTTACGCACGCTTCTGAAGAGGGAACACAACACCCTGCTACAACTCAACTCTCCGTGAAGCGAAAGAGGTATGGACTGTAGGTGCGAGTAAGGATAACAAAAGGCAGAGAATTTACTGTTTACTAGGAATTTATTCCTTCACACAGTAATATGGGGAAAAGGGGCTGGACGGAACCAAAGCAAAGAAAGTAAATATCAAAGCCCCCTCTCCTATCTTACCTGCCTAACCACTCCTTACCTAATTTAGCACCACCTGGTGCCCTAACCAAAATACAGGGGGTGGTCCGCCCAGGTCTTACCTAGTGTGCCTAGATAATGAATATACTATATGTATGCCCGCAGGCCTCTTGCCTAAGCATGCCCTAGGTGCCTTCCCCCTAGGAACAAATTAAACAGAATATTAGTAACAATTTCAAACACACTGAGAAACACAGCACATCAAATAGTTTCTGACTGAGCAACAAACTCACAGAATGTACCAAAGCTGCTCCCATCTACAACTAACATATGCTATAACCATCAGCCTCCTCTTTCTGCAATGATCTTTCTGCAATGACCTCTCAGCAATGACCTCTCAGCAATGACCCCTCAGCAATGACCCCTCAGCAATGACCCCTCAGCAATCATCTTTCAGCAATCAATCTTTCAGCAATCAATCTTCTGAACAGAACACCGGCTTTTATATAGCTTCAGAAGGAGTGGGTAATTGGAGACAGCTGCTTTTTGACGAGGGGGCGGGGTCAGCTCCAGTTAGCCGTGGAGTCGACCAATCAGCTGCTTGAGGGATTTCAGGAAGCCATTTTCTGAAATGCACACATGCAAATACACAAACTACAACACAGAAACTGGAAAACGTAACACCGCTAAGCATTCTAAATGTAATGACTACTTTTGGGTGTCAGGGATAAGGTATGGGATTAAAAGTACATATTTTCTTTAGGAATGTAGTGGAGTAAAAGTATAAGTTCTCAAAAAAATAAATAGGAAAGTACAGATACCCCCCCAAAACTACTTAAGTAGTACTTCAAAGTATTTTTACTTAGTTACTGCTCTCAGAGAACTAAGTAGTAATGCTAGGTTTTACACAGTTAAAATGTAACAAATAACAATTTTTCACAAATAAATAAATTATATTTGTGACATAAATATTTCAAAAATGTAATATTTCAATACAGTAATATGAGATCTGTAAACTGTAAAACGTTTACATTTTAGTTAATTAGCAGATGATCTTATCCAGAGCGACTTACAGTACATGTATTCATCTTAAGATAGCTAGGTGAGACAACCACCTATCACAGTCAATCAAATATGCAGGATTTGAACATTTCGTTCCAGCTAAACAATGGATATACACTGAGTGTACAAAACGTTAAGAACACCTGCTATTTCCATGATATAGACTGACCAGGTGAAAACTATGATCCCTTATTGATGTCACCTGTTAAATCTACTTCAATCAGTGTAGTTGAAGGGGAGGAGTCAGGTTGAAGAAGGATTTAAGCCTTGAGACAATTGAGACATAGATTGTGTGTGTGTGCCATTCAGAGGGTGGATGGGCAAGACAAAGATTTAAGCACCTTTGAACAGGGTATTGTAGTAGCACCAGTTTGAGTGTGCCATGAACTGCAATGCTGCTGGGTATTTCAAGCTCAACAGTTTCCAGTGTGTATCAATAATGGTACAACACTCAAAGGACATCCAGCCAACTGGAAGCAGTGGAGTCCACATGGGCCAACATCCCTGTGGAATGCTTTTGATACCTTGTAGAGTCCATGCCCTGACGAATTGGGGCTGTTCTGAGGGCAAAATGGGGTGCAACTCAATATTTGGAAGGTGTTCCTAATGTATTGTGTATAGCGTTTTGGGGAAAAATATATATTTTCATACACTTCTAAAATTCATGAATAAAAAATCTGAGAACAGTAGTATTTACACACACATGAAGGTATCCATAAGCAATCATTTCTGATGAAAAAACACAAATGTGGGGGAAAAAGGTGGATATAGCGTTTTGGAAGTAAACTCTACATTTATTCCAGGCTTATTTATATCACTTGACACTCATCAAATGTTATAAAACTAACCCCCTGTGATTTTCTCCGACTTTCAGATAATCCAAGAATGACAGTTAGGTTTCCTGAGAGTGTGCGTGCGTGCGTGCGTGCGATGATCTCTTCCAAGGCAACTACTATCATATGAGGAGGTTGCGCTCTGTGCTCGTGGAGCTCGCTGCAAATGTGAACGAGAGAGCGAATAAGAGGAGAAAAGCAGAGAGAGAGGGGGCAGAAAAGGAAAGACGGAGAGGTGTTTTGGTAGAAAAGCTCCATTCTGCCACATGCTGCAACGACAAGCCTGTCTCATCAGTATCCACTGCGCGCTCAAGGGATGAGAATAGCCAAATTGAATGCAGTGGGGGAAATAGGTTTAATATGTGAATAAGGAGTTTGAAAGCAGTATGCGTCCGTAGTGAAGAGGAATACATAGGAAAACAAGCTCTCTGAGTGCTGGACTGATATCGCATGGGGACATGAACAGTGTGGACCCCGCTTCTACCAAACTGTTGACTTTCAACCAACGGTAAATGAACACATTTCGGTCCGTCAGCTAAGTGTTTGCGACTACTATGACCATATTAGTAGACGTGTGTGTTTGTTGTGTGTCTGGTGAATGCAGGTCTCTGGTGTTGTCATATGGCGATCGTAGTTTAGGCTACTGTCACTGCAGCATTTTTGTATGGAATGAAAATGTTCTTCTCGCCCAAATGTTCAACAAGCAGCAGCAATAAACAAACTCATTAGGCTTTGGACCAATTCATTCATAGTAAAAGTAAACCATGTAATAATAGTGTTATAAATAGTAACGTACGTTACATAAACATTTGAATGTTAAATGTTTTATGTATGTGTAGGCTCTCCAAATGTTCGCTATTTATGTTGCTTTTCTGAGCGACCGCTTGTGAACCATTCTCTCCGTTGCAATGATGTTTGTTTCCCTCTGCAAAAGGAGATATTCAAAGCTATTTGAACCTTTGCATCTACAAGTCACCACCAGCCTGAAGTACCTGAAGCGTCCGACTAGAGAGAAGCGACCTGTTATTGGAAGCTTCGGTGCGCAGCCCTGCCCGCTTCCACCGTGGCCGCTAATCGATAACACTGTTTCGGGGCATATAGTTGAACGTTGTCAATATTATGAAAGCAACACTGAATTAGTTCGGCTCTGCGAAACGTGTATTGGTGTATTGAATTAGTTGTTTGCTGGGGTGGTACTGGTAGGCAATGTCCACGAACAAACACGGAAAAAACATAAATTATTCATCATAGTGCTTTTTAGTTCACGGTAGAATGGAGTTGTATGCGCCAGGCAACGAAGCCCTGAGAGCATGACAGCATAATAATATTAGTGTGCTCGCGCTCAGGAAAACATCAATAGCGATATGGAAATATGTTATCCAAATGAATTGTTATCTGGCTTGCAGACTACCTCAGTTATGATGCGTGTGAGTGCATCATGTTTTAATTACCAACCACAAGATTGATCAAGTCTAAAACATACATTACTGCAGCAAAATAGGAGTATATCTCTCTCTCTCTCTGCTCCTGTAGGAAACCATTCAGTCAGTGTAAGAATGCAGCTTCATCTGCAGTGACCCAATCCTTCCAGAAAAAAACAACACGATCAGGGTTTCCCCTACCTTGACAGCATATAGAGTCCCACGGTGGAGGTGTCATAATACCCATAAAACCTAGCAGTCAAACATGGTTCCAATAGTTTTTCCACCATACATTTTTCCCATGGGGAATTTTAGAAACACTTCCAATAAGGGCTGTGTTTCGTGTAGACTTACCCCGGCACAACATTTTAAAAGTCATTTAAATCTCTCTAGGATAAGGTCACTTTTATCAATATATTCGGCTCCAATATATTTACTTCAATATATTTACTCTCAGATTTGAAAATGCTAATTAGCATAACTGTAGACATCATGAAATACTACAAATCCCTGCAAGCTGCTGCAGGTCATTTCTAGCTGTCACCTTTGCTAACAGGTATTGTGTCACTTTAAAACTTGTCCAAGACAATTCAAAGTTCTCATTGAGATCCATCACGGCATTTATAGTTCTTTATGATAGCCATTTTAGCAGCTAATTAGCACTTCATTTTCGGGGGGTAAATACTGGCAAATACAGTATATTGATAAAACCTAGAGAGATTTACACGGTCATCAAAACGTCACGCCAGGGTAAGCCTACACGAAACAGCCTTCATTTGAAGTGTTTCTAAAATACCTTATGGGAAAAATGAATGGTGGAATAACGATTGGAACCGTTTCCTTGCTTGACTGCTAGGTTTCATGGGTATTATGACTCATACTGTGGTATTCTGTATATGTGGGGGATGGGGTTTGACCAGGTGGATGCCAATACTTCAGCATATTTTAAAGTGATAAGACATGTACATTATAGAAATCAATGCTGGTGATAATCAGCAGTGTTGATTCAGAAGGTTGGCATTTATTGTCATGAATCTTGCCCTGGAGGCAGCTCTACAGAGTGGTCACTAGCTGGCACAGCCACAAAGTCATAAAATCTGATTTTATACCTAACCTTAATCACACTGCTAAGCCTAATTCCTAACCCTAACATTAAATGACGACCAAAAAGCTCATTTTTTTTCTTGAATTTTTATGATATAGACAATTCTGAATTTGCAGCTGGCCCATCTAGTGGGAACCTTTATGCCAAGATTCATGACAATAAACGTCAACCTGTGTCGATTCACTTGTCTGCCTACATTAGGCTTTTGAGGTTCAGGAAATAAAACATTTGATAGGTGTTATGAAGCATTTTTGTGGCCCTCGACCTTTAAAGATGCACTCCAGCTATTTTTGACCTTGTTGAAAAACAATATCCCAGGTATAAATACAATAACATACACACACTTAAGGGTAAAAAGTGCAAATGTATTTTGAGTGCCAACTTCTTGGAGTAGCCCATTCAAGGAGTTGGTCTGATGGTGCCCTCTGATGTCATCGGCCTCCCCTCTTGCTTGAGCAGAGACCCCCCCCCCCCCCCCCATATGCTGATTCCTTTCATACTTGGACCACCTACCGAGATGTGTCTTTTGTTAAACACATTTTTGCCCCTTTTAATGGAAATATAATACATATATTAATCCATTAAGTTAGCAATTGTTAACCAGCAATTATTTGATATTGATATAAAAATGTCTCCATTGGGCCTTTAGACATGAATACCTCACTAGTAACATAGCTGACTGTTTCCACATTGAGGGGATGAAGGGAACGAGGGATGAGCTTAACCAGAAAGACCCCAGTTGTATTTTTTTCATTAACTTAGAGAGGATAGGTGAAGGGCAATAGGGCAGACTCATCCCTCTATCACCCTCCAGGACACTCCTGTGAGAGGTGAAAGAGAGAGGGATGAGAAGAAATAAAAACAAGGCAGTAAATTCCAGTAGATGAGTTTATTACAGATGGAAGGAGAGAGAGAGAGACTGAGAGAAAGAGAGGAGGGGGGAGAATACATTTATCCATAAGCTTGGCCAGGCATAAAGACTACTCTAAATTCAACTCCAACGTTGTTCCACTACAGAGAAAGAGGGGGGGGGAAGAAAGAGAGTGAGACTGAGAGAGAGATAGGGGAGAGAAAGAGAGGGGGGAGAGCAAGAGGAAGGAAAGAGAGAGGGGGGAGAAAGAGAGAGATGTTGGCATATCAACTTAGACATAGTTCACATAATGTTCATATTCACAGATCAACTCTCTCCCATATTGTATTACTATTGTACCACCAACCGGTCATACACACACACACACACACACACACACACACAATTTCAGAGCGATTATCTCTAAGTATACCTAGCAGCACTTTGATTTGTTCCAACAACAGCAGGATGACCACCCAGCAACATAGACACCATCTAGACTGTGACAGGCTCTCTTTCTCATCCTCCACAGTGTTATACAGGAAGCCTTGCTGTGTCTTTCTAAGCCTCAATATCCACTCTTTCTCTGGAAAATATAGTTGTAGGTATACCGGTATGCAATATTTCAGAATCGTCTAACTTTTGAGACCACTTCACTTTAGCTCTGCTCTCAAGGGTTTGATGCTTTGTCTTTGCATATACAGTGCCTCGTGAAAGTATACACACCACTTGCACAGTTTTCATATTTTGCTCCCTTAAATTACATCCATAAAGGAATTACATTGGAAAATACTCAAGTATTGTGTTTTCAAGTATTGTGGTGGCAGCATCTTGTTATGGGTATGCTTTTCACCATCAGGGACTGGTGTTTTTCAGGATCAAAATAAATATTACTGTCCATCAACTATACCCTGATGAAGACAGCTTGGCTGTTGAAACGTTGGTTATTGAATTATTGCATCTGAACTCCTAGAGTGTGAGGCTCTCCTTTTCTTCTTCAAGTGTTCTACTCCGCTAGCCAGCATCTCGCCTAAACAGGTGTTCTACTCCGCTAGCCAGCATCTCGCCTAAACAGGTGTTCTACTCCGCTAGCCAGCATCTCGCCTAAACAGGTGTTCTACTCCCCTAGCCAGCATCTCGCCTAAACAGGTGTTCTACTCCGCTAGCCAGCATCTCGCCTAAACAGGTGTTCTACTCCGCTAGCCAGCATCTCGCCTAAACAGGTGTTCTACTCTGCTAGCCAGCATCTCGCCTAAACAGGTGTTCTACTCCGCTAGCCAGCATCTCGCCTAAACAGGTGTTCTACTCCGCTAGCCAGCATCTCGCGTAAACAGGTGTTCTACTCCCCTAGCCAGCATCTCGCCTAAACAGGTGTTCTACTCCGCTAGCCAGCATCTCGCCTAAACAGGTGTTCTACTCCGCTAGCCAGCATCTCGCCTAAACAGGTGTTCTACTCCGCTAGCCAGCATCTCGCCTAAACAGGTGTTATACTCCGCTAGCCAGCATCTCGCCTAAACAGGTGTTCTACTCCGCTAGCCAGCATCTCGCCTAAACAGGTGTTCTACTCCGCTAGCCAGCATCTCGCCTAAACAGGTGTTCTACTCCGCTAGCCAGCATCTCGCCTAAACATGTGTTCTACTCCGCTAGCCGGCACCTCGCCTAAACAGGTGTTCTACTCCGCTAGCCAGCTTCTCGCCTAAACAGGTGTTCTACTCCGCTAGCCAGCATCTCGCCTAAACAGGTGTTCTACTCCGCTAGCCAGCATCTCGCCTAAACAGGTGTTCTACTCCGCTAGCCAGCATCTCGCCTAAACAGGTGTTCTACTCCGCTAGCCAGCATCTCGCCTAAACAGGTGTTCTACTCCGCTAGCCAGCATCTCGCCTAAACAGGTGTTCTACTCCGCTAGCCAGCATCTCACCTAAACAGGTGTTCTACACCGCTAGCCAGCATCTCGCCTAAACAGGTGTTCTACTCCGCTAGCCAGCATCTCGCCTAAACAGGTGTTCTACTCCGCTAGCCAGCATCTCGCCTAAACAGGTGTTCTACTCCGCTAGCCAGCATCTCGCCTAAACAGGTGTTCTACTCCGCTAGCCATCATCTCGCCTAAACAGGTGTTCTACTCCGCTAGCCAGCATCTCGCCTAAACAGGTGTTCTACTCCGCTAGCCAGCATCTCGCCTAAACAGGTGTTCTACTCCGCTAGCCAGCATCTCGCCTAAACAGGTGTTCTACTCCGCTAGCCAGCATCTCGCCTAAACAGGTGTTCTACTCCGCTAGCCAGCATCTCGCCTAAACAGGTGTTCTACTCCGCTAGCCAGCATCTCACCTAAACAGGTGTTCTACTCCTCTAGCCAGCATCTCGCCTAAACAGGTGTTCTACTCCGCTAGCCAGCATCTCGCCTAAACAGGTGTTCTACTCCGCTAGCCAGCATCTCACCTAAACAGGTGTTCTACTCCGCTAGCCAGCATCTCGCCTAAACAGGTGTTCTACTCCGCTAGCCAGCATCTCGCCTAAACGGGTGTTCTACTCCCCTAGCCAGCATCTCGCCTAAACAGGTGTTCTACTCCGCTAGCCAGCATCTCAGCCTAAACAGGTGTTCTACTCCGCTAGCCAGCATCTCGCCTAAACAGGTGTTCTACTCCGATAGCCAGCATCTCGCCTAAACAGGTGTTCTACTCCGCTAGCCAGCATCTTACCTAAATAGGTGTTCTACTCCGCTAGCCAGCATCTCGCCTAAACAGGTGTTCTACTCCGCTAGCCAGCATCTCGCCTAAACAGGTGTTCTACTCCGCTAGCCAGCATCTCGCCTAAACAGGTGTTCTACTCCCCTAGCCAGCATCTCGCCTAAACAGGTTTCTACTCCCCTAGCCAGCATCTCACCTAAACAGGTGTTCTACTCTGCTAGCCAGCATCTCGCCTAAACAGGTGTTCTACTCCGCTAGCCAGCATCTCACCTAACCAGGTGTTCTACTCCGCTAGCCAGCATCTCACCTAAACAGGTGTGTGTTTCTTCCGCCTCCACATCAATGATTCCCAGCCAAATGTACTGAGCTTGAGCAATTTGGACAAAAACAATGGATATATTTTGCCCTAAGAGTTGTGCAGAGTTATAATCTTATTCAAAATGATTTACAGCTGTAATTGCTGTTATAAATATGCTTCCACCAAGAATGAACTCTGGGGGGTGAAGACATACGCAATCAAGACATCTTCGTTTAAAATAAAATACAAAATAAAAAATACTTTTAAAATGTGAATTAAATTGAATTGAATGACAAATGAAATGTTAAGGCAGCAAAAGGTGAACACTGCAAGGCGTGTGCAGCCATTCAGTAGGCACTGCTTTACCTTGTGCTTCCGAGCGGAGCAGGAGATCTTTACTTTTGGAAACTATGCTATTGGGAGATCTGTATGTGAAAACAAATAGGATTAAAAGTTGCTGGTTTATGGTAGCATCGTTTGAGCGGTCAGATTGGAAAATATTTTTGGTATAGAGGCGGGGGTGGAGGTGCATTGATGTGGTTCCCTATAGTTTCTTTGTGTGTGGGGGGGCAAGCTTTTAGGGGGGGGGGGGGGGGGCGATCAGCTTTAATATTGAAGATTGTAGATCTATCAAATTAATTGTTTGCATAATTTCTAATCTCTCTTATTTTTTAAATTGTTATATACTTTCCCCCCTTACCATCCCTCACCTGATTGGAGTGAACTAACAGACAGCAATACTTCTACTGCTATTTTCCTCACATGTTGTTCAAGAATTAAACATATATTCCTCATTTCCTCTTTCTGCAAGTGCTGGATTTTCAGCCACAGCGGCCATTCATTCTGATCTTAAATCCAACCCTCCGATGTCCACAGATTAACCCATCTTTCCCAGTACAATTCCATTTAGCTATTTCATTTTGCATAACATCCCTCCATTTTACTGTGATGTCTTACGAGGCTCCTGAACTTCCCTATTTGTATTGATATTTCTTTTGATATTGCCCTAAAAATAAATACTTTACCTTAGAGTATAATGATATTTCTTTTGATATTGCCCTAAAAATAAATACTTTACCTTAGAGTATAATGATATTTCCCATTGACTGGTCGTGGTTTTTCAGATCCCCTAACAATGCAGTTTACAGGTCCATCTGAACCCTGATATTATGACATAACCATTCTTGGACCTGACTCCCAAAGCGAGCCACCGATGGACAGCACCAGAAACGATGTTCTGTTGATTCTGTTTCCTCATGGCAGTCTGCACAAGACTGTACGTTCAACACCCCATATATTGAGCATTTATTTTGTAGCAAGTATTTTATATATTAGATTAAATTGAAACAAAAAGATTGATGTGTCAGTTGTTGTTTTATATATCAGTTCCTACACTCGATTCAAAGGTATTGGGGAATCTAAGACCCGTTCCCAACAGTTCCCTTTTGACTTTAAGTGAAACTGATACCTTTTGTGATTTAAGCCATTTATGATTTTTAATGGGAGGCAGACAGACTAATTCTTTAATTTCTTCTTTAAGTAATTGTCTCTTCCAATTTTGTGGCAGAGCCACGATGAGTTGGTTCTAAATGTATATTAAGCATACAGTACACACTGTTGTTAGTTGCTTGTGTGACATACTTTTACCGTACTTGTTTACAATGTCCTTCATAAATATCATATCCTTGTAAATTCCATCCAAGAAAATATTAGTTTATCTATCAGTACATTAGAGTATTATTTGCTGTAATATTGGATATGCCTTTTCTTGAGGATGCCATTGGTTGAACAGGTTTAATTGGGCCTGAGATGTGAAGGAGATTCCCCCTGCTCCCTCCCGTAGATCTCAAACAAATTCCTGTAACACTCCTGTGTGTGGGTGAGCAGTCTGCTCTCCCAGGCAGACTCCATCTATCATTGTGGACATAATGCAATCAGAGTCCTCGTCTCAATCAGGACTGGTGCTGGATGCTGCTGGCTAGCTAGCCCTACCACAGAGAGAGAACAAAAGAGAGAGGGATGGAGAGAGAGAGGGAGAGAGAGAGAGGGTGAGAGAGAGAGAGAGAGAGAGAGAGAGAGGGTGAGAGAGAGATAGAGAGGGAGAGAGAGAGAGAGGGTAAGAGAGAGAGAGAGAGGGAGATAGAGAGAGAGGGTAAGAGAGAGAGAGAGACTATCATAGATACCTAGAAGGAGGAGAACGAGAGAGAAAGACTATCATAGATACCTAGAAGGGGGAGAGAGAGAGAGAAAGACTATCATAGATACCTAGAAGGGGGAGAGAGAGAGAGAGACTATCATAGATACCTAGAAGGGGGAGAGAGTGAGACTATCATAGATACCTAGAAGGGGGAGAGGGAGAGACTTTCATAGATACCTAGAAGGGGAAGAGGGAGAGACTTTCATAGATACCTAGAAAGGGGAGAGGGAGAGACTTTTATAGATACCTAGAAGGGGGAGAGGGAGAGACTTTCATAGATACCTAGAAGGGGTAGAGGGAGAGACTTTCATAGATACCTAGAAGGGGTAGAGGGAGAGACTTTCATAGATACCTAGAAGGGGCAGAGGGAGAGACTTCCATAGATACCTAGAAGGGGAAGAGAGAGAGTGAGACGTAGAGCCGAGTAGCCACCTGTAGGAGTGAGTGAGTTAGTGTGTCAGTCTCCTGATGGAGGAGAGAGAAAGGAGAGACTGACCACCATGCGTCTGTGTTGCAGCTCTGCCTCGGAGGACTTGGGCTGCAGGCGTGGAGACTTCAGCCGAAAACACTATGGCTCCGTCGAGCTGGTGAGTAACCTCTTATTGACACTCTATTCCCCTCTCTCCCCTTCTATCTCTCCCTCTTCTCCTCCTTTCTCTGTCCTCCTCCTTCTCTCTCACCCCTTCTATCTCTCCCTCTTCTCCTCCTTTCTCTGTCCTCCTCCTTCTCTCTCTCCCCTTCTATCTCTCCCTCTTCTCCTTTCTCTGTCCTCCCCCTTCTCTCTCTCCCCTTCTATCTCTCCCTCTTCTCCTCCTTTCTCTGTCCTCCTCCTTCTCCCTCTCCCCTTCTATCTCTCCCTCTTCTCCTCCGTTCTCTGTCCTCCTCCTTCTCCCTCTCCCCTTCTATCTCTCCCCCTTCTCCTCCTTTCTCTGCCCTCCTCCTTCTCTCTCTCCCCTTCTATCTCTCCCTCTTCTCCTCCTTTCTCTGTCCTCCTTCCCTATTTCCCCTCCTATCTTTCCCTCCTCTCCTCCTTTCCGTGCCCCGCCCCCTCTCTATCTTCCTCTCCCCTTCAATGGATTGATGGAGGGAGGTTTAGAGAGAGAGAGAGGTGAGTCATGACTGTCTGGGTGTGGTCCATTGGTCCAGTTTAATAGTGCCTAGCACCCTGTAGCATGGCTCACAATTACAGATATAGCTAAACTCAGGACCACAGATTATGACATCACCTTCTACTGTTATGACATCACCTGTTGCATCTGAAATGGCACCACATTCCCTATAATATAAGGCCTGTGTAGTGCAGGGCTCTTCTGAAAAGTAGTACACTATTCAGGGCATAGGGTGCCTTTACTCAGACTGTTGTTTTCTATACAAACTAACTGTCAAGTTTGTCAAGTTATTATGGCGTTATAATTGCTTATTCTATTAGCCAGCCTTGTGGTTCTGCTCTTATTGAAGTTGTTGAGTCACTGTCATGTTGATAGTGTGTGTAGCCTACTGTATATGTTGTCACAGCGCAGCGGAGGTTAAAATTAGCCCTTGGCTCTGTGTGTGTGTTTATGTGTGTGCATGCATGTGTGTGTGTGTGTGTGTGTGTGTTTGTGAGGCCTGTCTGTGTGTCCTGATAACACCCAGGGGGAGAGGAAGTGGCTAGGGTCCTCTCTTGACTAACTTCCTCCCAGAGACACAGTGGTGGTTTGTCTTGTTAGCGCTAAGCGCTAACGCCCACGCTGACGCTGCACTGTCAGATTAACCCTGAGGAGAAACCACACGCTGCCTATCAGCAGCAGCAGACTGACACAGGACACAATGGGCAGTGTGTGTGTGTAGTATCCAAACACTGCGGTGAGAGAGGAATATGATAAAATACTGCCGTTTTCATGCTGAATACCTGAATATTCAGATTAGAGATTAGAGAACTGTGACATGATTGTTCCAATGTCCTATATGGAACACGCTGTAGTGGTGAACTGTTTTATTTCCGATCTGGAACACAGTGGCTGCGTTTAGACAGGTAGCTAAATTCTGATCTGTTTTCCACTAATTGGCCTTCGACCAATCCCATCAGATCTTTTCATATCAGATCTTTTTCAGAGATGATCTGATTGGTCAAAAGACCAATTAGTGAAAAAAAGAACAGAATTGGGCTGCCCATCTAAACACCGACAGTGTGTTGCAGATAGGAAAGAAAACAATTCACTAACACTGTCTGCGTTTAGACAGGCAGCCCAATTCTGTTCTTTTTTTACACTTTTTGGTCTTTTGACCAATCAGATCAGCTCTGAAAAGATCTGATGTAAAAAGATCTGATGTGATTGGTCAAAAGACCAATTAGTGGAAAAAAATATCAGAATTGGGCTGCCTGTGTGAACGCAGCCAGAGTAGTGTTGAATTGTTTTGGCAGTGTAATGGTTAACTGTTGGTTCAGTGAGTCTCTTAAGTTTAGAAGTAGGAAATGTGTCCTTGTCACTGTCACTTCTGTCTGCTCCTAGGTTTAGGTCTAGGGTTGCTGATGCTGTAAATCACTATATGACCAATATATTTGTAAAAAGCACTAATCGGTACTAATCAGTACAAATGCCATTGTATTGATTGACAGAAGTTAATAAGTGGGTCGGTCCGTCTGCTATGCGCCAGTCCCCTGTGCACAAATTCAAACCTGAATAAACCCAGACCCATGTGACCTAACATTTTAATGTCAGGAAGGACACTATGTCTGGATCCCACTATGGTTCCACCAATATGTAAAATGTATGCAATCATGACTGTAAGTCGCTTTGGATAAAAGTGTCTGCTAAATGGCATATATGATTTATTATATTATCCATTATTACATACCTCCACCTCCATCTTTCAGCTCAGGGACTTCTTAGATAGCACATGTGGCCTCCTCCATCCACCCAGCAAGCAGACCACTGGAACCAGTGCAGAGATGCTGTTGCATAAGTGTCTCCTGCGTGTTTTGGAACTGCGTGTTATAGTTTACCTAGGGCACAACTTTTGACATTCTACCCAGTGTGGAACAGTCTTCCTGGCCTGTACAGTAAAGTTCACTGCATATTATCTGGATCTATCTGGATCTAGGGCTGAACTTCTAGGGTGTAGAAGCAGAACAGTTTAGAAAGTAGCCACATTCTTGACCTGTACTGAAAAGTCTATTGGGCAGAGATGTCCATTCTGTGTGGAAGAGAATATTACCTCTGTGTCTGTATTGTGGCGCCAGCTATTAGACAGTTGGATCATACTGACCTCTCTGCAAAGCCTCCTAGGACCATACACTACTCAGCACTGCTTAGAGAGAGAGACAAAGTTACATGTGTGTGTGCATGTGTGCTTGCGTGTGCGCACTTGTGTTTGTGAGTGTGTGTGCGTGCCCGTGTGTGTCTGTGTGTCTCAGCAGACCGTGCGTGGCACTGTGCCTGAGGGCCTCCTCATTACAGGGAGAAGAGAGAGAGACAAACAATGTTTAATCAATACCCACCAGTAAGCAGGACCTGATGAATCAATACCCACCAGCAGACAGGACCTGATGAATCAATACCCACCAGCAGACAGGACCTGATGAATCAATACCCACCAGCAGACAGGACCTGATGAATCAATACCCACCAGCAGACAGGACCTGATTAATCAATACCCACCAGCAGACAGGACCTGATGAATCAATACCCACCAGCAGACAGGACCTGATGAATCAATACCCACCAGCAGACAGGACCTGATGAATCAATACCCACCAGCAGACAGGACCTGATGAATCAATACCCACCAGCAGACAGGACCTGATGAATCAATACCCACCAGCAGACAGGACCTGATGAATCAATACCCACCAGCAGACAGGACCTGATGAATCAATACCCACCAGCAGACAGGACCTGATGAATCAATACCCACCAGCAGACAGGACCTGATTAATTAATACCCACCAGCAGACAGGACCTGATGAATCAATACCCACCAGCAGACAGGACCTGATGAATCAATACCCACCAGCAGACAGGACCTGATGAACCAATACCCACCAGCAGACAGGACCTGATGAATCAATACCCACCAGCAGACAGGACCTGATGAATCAATACCCACCAGCAGACAGGACCTGATTAATCAATACCCACCAGCAGACAGGACCTGATTAATTAATACCCACCAGCAGACAGGACCTGATGAATCAATACCCACCAGCAGACAGGACCTGATGAATCAATACCCACCAGCAGACAGGACCTGATTAATTAATACCCACCAGCAGACAGGACCTGATGAATCAATACCCACCAGCAGACAGGACCTGATGAATCAATACCCACCAGCAGACAGGACCTGATTAATTAATACCCACCAGCAGACAGGACCTGATGAATCAATACCCACCAGCAGACAGGACCTGATGAATCAATACCCACCAGCAGACAGGACCTGATTAATTAATACCCACCAGCAGACAGGACCTGATGAATCATTCACACAAAAATGAACGTATGCCCACACAAACACAGAGAGAGAGAGTAACTTTCCAGGTTTGAAAAGCCAATACTGTTTTTGTGGGAGGGGGAGGCATAGAGGTAGGGGCAGCAGGGCGGTAGGGGAGGCAGGGCAGTAGGGGAGGCAGGGCGGTAAGGTCAGCAGGGCGGTAGGAGCAGCAGGGCGGTAGAGGATGCAGGGCGGTAGGAGCGGCAGGGCGGTAGAGGATGCAGGCCGGTAGGGGAGGCAGGGCGGTAGGGGAGGCAGGGCGGTAGAGGATGCAGGGCGGTAGGGACAGCAGGGCGGTAGAGGAGGCAGGGCGGTAGAGGAGGCAGGGCGGTAGAGGATGCAGGGCGGTAGGGGAGGCAGGGCGGTAGAGGATGCAGGGCGGTAGAGGAGGCAGGGCGGTAGAGGAGGCAGGGCGGTAGAGGATGCAGGGCGGTAGGGGAGGCAGGGCGGTAGAGGATGCAGGGCGGTAGAGGATGCAGGGCGGTAGGGGCAGCAGGGCGGTAGAGGAGGCAGGGCGGTAGAGGAGGCAGGGCGGTAGAGGATGCAGGGCGGTAGGGGAGGCAGGGCGGTAGAGGATGCAGGGCGGTAGAGGAGGCAGGGCGGTAGAGGCGGCAGGGCGGTAGAGGCGGCAGGGCGGTAGACGCGGCAGGGCGGTAGAGGCAGCAGGGCGGTAGGGGAGGGAGAGGAGGCAGAGCGGTAGGGGAGTCAGGGCGGTAGGGGCGGCAGGGCGGTAGGGGCGTCAGGGCGGTAGAGGAGGCAGGGCGGTAGGGGCAGCAGGGCGGTAGAGGAGGCAGGGCGGTAGAGGATACAGGGCGGTAGGGGCAGCAGGGCGGTAGAGGAGGTAGGGCGGTAGGGGCAGCAGGGCGGTAGAGGCAGCAGGGCGGTAGGGGATGCACGGCGGTAGGGGAGGCAGGGCAGTAGGGGATGCAGGGCGGTAGAGGCAGCAGGGCGGTAGAGGCGGCAGGGCGGTAGAGGCGGCAGGGCGGTAGAGGCGGCAGGGCGGTAGAGGCAGCAGGGTGGTAGGGGAGGGAGAGGAGGCAGAGCGGTAGGGGATGCAGGGCGGTAGGGGAGGTAGAGGAGGCAGAGCGGTAGGGGAGTCAGGGCGGTAGGGGCGGCAGGGCGGTAGGGGCGTCAGGGCGGTAGAGGAGGCAGGGCGGTAGGGGCAGCAGGGCGGTAGAGGAGGCAGGGCGGTAGAGGATACAGGGCGGTAGGGGCAGCAGGGCGGTAGAGGAGGTAGGGCGGTAGGGGCAGCAGGGCGGTAGAGGCAGCAGGGCGGTAGGGGAGGCAGGGCAGTAGGGGAGGTAGAGGAGGCAGAGCGGTAGGGCAGGCAGGGCGGCAGGGCGTTAGAGGAGGCAGGGCGGTAAGGTCGGCAGGGCGGGAGGAGCGGCAGGGCGGTAAGAGGATGCAGGGCGGTAGGGGAGGCAGGGCGGTAGGGGAGGCAGAGCGGTAGGGGAGGCAGGGCGGTAGAGGAGGTAGGGCGGTAGAGGAGGCGGGGCGGTAGGGGAGGCAGAGCAGTAGGGGCAGCAGGGCGGTAGGGGAGGCAGGGCGGTAGCGGAGGCAGGGCGGTAGAGGAGGCAGGGCGGTAGGGGAGGCAGAGAGGTAGGGGCAGCAGGGCGGTAGGGGAGGCAGGGTGGTAGGGGAAGCAGGGCGGTAGGGGAGGCAGGGCGGTAGGGGAGACAGGGTGTTAGGGGAGGCAGGGTGGTAGAGAAGGCAGGGTGTTAAAGGAGGCAGAGCGGTAGGGGCAAAAGCGCGGTAGGGGATGCATGGCGGTAGGGGAGGCAGGGGGTAGGGGATGCAGGTCAGCAGGGCCGTAGGGGAGGCAGTGCGGTAGGGGATGCAGGGCGGTAGGGGATGCATGGCGGTAGGGGAGGCAGGGGGTAGGGGAGGTAGAGGAGGCAGAGCGGTAGGGGAGTCAGGGCGGTAGGGGCGGTAGGGGCGTCAGGGCGGTAGAGGAGGCAGGGCGGTAGGGGCAGCAGGGCGGTAGAGGAGGCAGGGCGGTAGAGGATACAGGGCGGTAGGGGCAGCAGGGCGGTAGAGGAGGTAGGGCGGTAGGGGCAGCAGGGCGGTAGAGGCAGCAGGGCGGTAGGGGATGCAGGGCGGTAGGGGAGGCAGGGCAGTAGGGGAGGTAGAGGAGGCAGAGCGGTAGGGGAGGCAGGGCGGCAGGGCGTTAGAGGAGGCAGGGCGGTAAGGTCGGCAGGGCGGGAAGAGCGGCAGGGCGGTAAGAGGATGCAGGGCGGTAGGGGAGGCAGGGCGGTAGGGGAGGCAGAGCGGTAGGGGAGGCAGGGCGGTAGAGGAGGTAGGGCGGTAGAGGAGGCGGGGCGGTAGGGGAGGCAGAGCAGTAGGGGCAGCAGGGCGGTAGGGGAGGCAGGGCGGTAGCGGAGGCAGGGCGGTAGAGGAGGCAGGGCGGTAGGGGAGGCAGAGCGGTAGGGGCAGCAGGGCGGTAGGGGAGGCAGGGTGGTAGGGGAAGCAGGGCGGTAGGGGAGGCAGGGCGGTAGGGGAGACAGGGTGTTAGGGGAGGCAGGGTGGTAGAGAAGGCAGGGTGTTAAAGGAGGCAGAGCGGTAGGGGCAAAAGCGCGGTAGGGGATGCATGGCGGTAGGGGAGGCAGGGGGTAGGGGATGCAGGTCAGCAGGGCGGTAGGGGAGGCAGTGCGGTAGGGGATGCAGGGCGGTAGGGGATGCATGGCGGTAGGGGAGGCAGGGGGTAGGGGATGCAGGTCAGCAGGGCGGTAGGGGAGGCAGGGCGGTAGGGGAGGCAGAGCGATATGGGAGGCAGGGCGGTAGGGGAGGTAGGGCGGTAGAGGAGGCGGGGCGGTAGGGGAGGCAGAGCAGTAGGGGCAGCAGGGCGGTAGGGGAGGCAGGGCGGTAGCGGAGGCAGGGCGGTAGAGGAGGCAGGGCGGTAGGGGAGGCAGAGCGGTAGGGGCAGCAGGGCGGTAGGGGAGGCAGGGTGGTAGGGGAAGCAGGGCGGTAGGGGAGGCAGGGCGGTAGGGGAGACAGGGTGTTAGGGGAGGCAGGGTGGTAGAGAAGGCAGGGTGTTAAAGGAGGCAGAGCGGTAGGGGCAAAAGCGCGGTAGGGGATGCATGGCGGTAGGGGAGGCAGGGGGTAGGGGATGCAGGTCAGCAGGGCGGTAGGGGAGGCAGTGCGGTAGGGGATGCAGGGCGGTAGGGGATGCATGGCGGTAGGGGAGGCAGGGGGTAGGGGATGCAGGTCAGCAGGGCGGTAGGGGAGGCAGGGCGGTAGGGGAGGCAGAGCGATATGGGAGGCAGGGCGGTAGGGGAGGCAGGGTGGTAGGGGATGCAGGTCAGCAGGGCGGTAGGGGAGGCAGAGCGATTGGGGAGGCAGAGCGATTGGGGAGGCAGAGCGATAGGGGAGGCAGGACGGTAGGGGAGGCAGGGCGGTAGGGGAGGCAGAGCGGTAGGGGAGGCAGGACGGTAGGGGAGGCAGAGCGATAGGGGAGGCAGGGCGGTAGGGGAGGCAGGGGGTAGGGGATGCAGGTCAGCAGGGCGGTAGGGGAGGCAGGGCGGCAGGGGATGCATGGTGGTAGGGGCAGCAGGGCGGTAGGGGAGGCAGAGCGATAGGGGAGGCAGGGTGGTAAGGGGAGGCAGAGCGGTATGGGAGGCAGGGTGGAAGGGGCAGCAGGGCGGTAGGGGAGGCAGAGCGGTAGGGGAGGCAGAGCGATAGGGGAGTCAGAGCGATAGGGGAGGCAGAGCGATAGGGGAGGCAGGGCGGTAGGTGAGGCAGGTTGGTAGGGGAGGCAGGGGGTAGGGGATGCAGGTCAGCAGGGCGGTAGGGGAGGCAGGGCGGTAGGGAATGCATGGCGGTAGGGGAGGCAGGGCGGTAGGGGATGCATGGCGTTAGGGGAGGCAGGGCAGTAGGGGATGCAGGGCGGTAGGGGAGGCAGGGGGTAGGGGATGCAGGTCAGCAGAGCGATAGGGGAGTCAGAGCGATAGGGGAGGCAGAGCGATAGGGGAGGCAGAGCGATAGGGGAGGCAGGGCGGTAGGTGAGGCAGGTTGGTAGGGGAGGCAGGGGGTAGGGGATGCAGGTCAGCAGGGCGGTAGGGGAGGCAGGGCGGTAGGGGATGCATGGCGGTAGGGGAGGCAGGGCGGTAGGGGATGCATGGCGTTAGGGGAGGCAGGGCGGTAGGGGATGCAGGGCGGTAGGGGATGCGTGGCGGTAGGGGAGGCAGGGGGTAGGGGATGCAGGGCAGCAGGGCGGTAGGGGAGGCAGGGGGTAGGGGAGGCAGGGCGGTAGGGGATGCAGGTCAGCAGGGCGGTAGGGGAGTCAGAGCAATAGGGGAGGCAGGACGGTAGAGGAGGAAGGGGGTAGGGATGCAGGTCAGCAGGGCGGTAGGTTGAGGCAGAGCGATAGGGGAGGCAGAGTGATAGGGGAGGCAGGGTGATAGGGGAGGCAGGGTGGTAGGGGAGGCAGGGGGTAGGGGATGCAGGTCAGCAGAGCGATAGGGGAGTCAGAGCGATAGGGGAGGCAGAGCGATAGGGGAGGCAGGGCGGTAGGTGAGGCAGGTTGGTAGGGGAGGCAGGGGGTAGGGGATGCAGGTCAGCAGGGCGGTAGGGGAGGCAGGGCGGTAGGGGATGCATGGCGGTAGGGGAGGCAGGGCGGTAGGGGATGCATGGCGTTAGGGGAGGCAGGGCGGTAGGGGATGCAGGGCGGTAGGGGATGCGTGGCGGTAGGGGAGGCAGGGGGTAGGGGATGCAGGGCAGCAGGGCGGTAGGGGAGGCAGGGGGTAGGGGAGGCAGGGCGGTAGGGGATGCAGGTCAGCAGGGCGGTAGGGGAGTCAGAGCAATAGGGGAGGCAGGACGGTAGAGGAGGAAGGGGGTAGGGATGCAGGTCAGCAGGGCGGTAGGTTGAGGCAGAGCGATAGGGGAGGCAGAGTGATAGGGGAGGCAGGGTGGTAGGGGAGGCAGGGTGGTAGGGGAGGCAGGGGGTAGTTTAGGCAGGGTGGTAGGGGATGCATTTCAGCAGGGCGGTAAGGGAGGCAGGGCGGTAGGGGAGGCAGAGCGATAAGGGAGGCAGGACGGTAGGGGAGGCAGGGTGGTAGGGGATGCAGGTCAGCAGGGCGGTAGGGGAGGCAGAGCGATTGGGGAGGCAGAGCGATAGGGGAGGCAGGACGGTAGGGGAGGCAGGACGGTAGGGGAGGCAGGACGGTAGGGGAGGCAGGGGGTAGGGGATGCAGTTCAGCAGGGCGGTAGGGGAGGCAGGGCGGTAGGGGATGCATGGCGGTAGGGGAGGCAGAGCGATAGGGGAGGCAGGACGGTAGGGGAGGCAGGACGGTAGGGGAGGCAGAGCGATAGGGGAGGCAGGACGGTAGGGGAGGCACGGGGTAGGGGATGCAGGTCAGCAGGGCGGTAGGGGAGGCATGGCGGCAGGGGAGGCATGGTGGTAGGGGAGGCAGGGGGTAGGGAGGCAGGGGGGTTGCCCTCCTCACCCTGTCAAGGTGTGTATTTCTGTTTAAAATGCTATTAGCTTAATTTGATGTCAATTAAATCTGTGATGGTTTAATCAAAGGCTGTCAGGTTTGGGTGACATCACTTTAATGGTCGCTTGTTTGGCTTTATTGTACATCACACAATCAGGCTTTGCATTGCTTTGAATGGAATTGCTTTTGACAGACAGAATAATAAATAGAAAGAGTGAGAGGAAGGAGAGGGTAGGAGTCTATGTAAGTCTGTGTGTATGTGTGTGCGTGCATGTGCGTACGTGTCTCTGTATATGTAAAATAACTTATTGGTTTAAGTGTGTGTGTGTATGTGTGTTAGGCACTCACCATCCTTAATGAAGGAGTTCAGTTTGATCCAGATCCAGTCATTCATGTAAAGAAAACATTTAGAAACATCCCTTCACACTCATTACTGACTGTTTTCTGCTTCCGATTCAAATCTATATATTTAGATTGTTTATTTGACCAGCTTTCTGTAATGCAAAGTAAATAAATTAAAATAACACACACACACACACACACATGCAAACACACACACACCTCAGCTGGAAGGGAATGAGATGTGACAAGGCAGGCTGTGACATAAACAGAGGGCGACAGCTTTGGAGTGAAGCCGTCCTCTCTTCAGCATCCACCATGTGATTCTGGCTAACTGCGCCCCTCAGTGAGGCCACTCTCAGCCCGTCACCCCTCAATCCCTCCCTAACCTTCTCATCCCCCTCTCCCTGTAATGTTTTCAAGACTAGAACTCCACCTCCATTACACTCTCTGTCCTGTCTGCCAGCCCACATAGGGCTCCCATTATCCCCCCATGCCATCCTTACAGAATCATATCATAAACACACAGACAGACAAACACACACACACACACACACACACACACACACACACACACACACACACACACACACACACACACACACACACACAGACTGACACACGCATTAACACTGTATGTGTATGTGGCCTTTCTTGCCAATGTGGAATTGTTATCTAGTTAGCTGTGTTTACGCTAGTAGCATGCACTGGTAGAACAGAAAAGCTACGTCTGGTAAGACGAGGGGTGGGGGTGTGTGACTATTTGTCAATAACAGCTGGTGTGCGATGTCTAATATTAAAGAAGTCTCGAGTTATTGCTCGCCTGAGGTAAAGTACCTTATGATAAGCTGACCACACTATCTACTGAGAGAGATCTCATCTATATTATTCGCAGCTGTCTATTTACCACCCCAGAACGAAGCTGGCACTAAGACCACTCTCAACCAACTCTATAAGGCCATAAGCAAAGAAGAAAATGCTCACCCAGAAGCGGCGCTCCTAGTGGCCGGGGACATTAAATTAGGCAAACTTAAACCAGTTTAACCAAATTTTATCAGCATGTCACATATGCAACCAGAGGATGCATACACACTTTTACCAGCATGCCACACACAGAGATGCATACAAAGCTCTCCCCTGCACTCCATTTGGCAAATCTGACCATAATTATATCCTCCTGATTCCTGCTTACAAGCAAAAACTAAAGCAGGAAGTACCAGTGACTCGCTCAAAACGGAAGTGGTCGAATGACGCGGATGCTACACTACAGGACTGTTTTGCTAGCACAGACTGGAATATGTTCCGGGATTCATCCAATGGCATTGAGGAGTATACCACCTCAGTCATCGGCTTCATCAATAAGTGCAGCAACGATGTCGTCCCCACAGTGGCCGTACGTACATATTCCAACCAGAAGCCATGGATTACAGGCAACATCCGCATCAAGCTAAAGGCTAGAGATTCCGCTTTCAAGCAATGGGAGACTAACCTGGATGCTCATAAGAAATCTCGCTATGGCCTCAGACGAACCATCAAACAAGCAAAGAGTCAATACAGGATTAAGATTGAATCCTACTAGACCGGCTCTGATGCTTTTCGGATGTGGGAGGCTATTACGGACTACAAAGGGAAACCCAGACGCGTTATCACACAATCACACAATCATTCAGACAGCTGGTGCTCTCGTGCATGCTACAGTGTTGCTTGCCTCAAAGCGAGCATAAAAGGCATTTAGCTCATCTGGTAGGCTCGCGTCAATAGGCAGCTCACGCCTGGGTTTCCCTTTGTAGTCCGTAATAGCCTCCCACATCCGAAAAGCATCAGAGCCGGTCTAGTAGGATTCAATCTTAATCCTGTATTGACTCTTTGCTTGTTTGATGGTTCGTCTGAGGCCATAGCGAGATTTCTTATGAGTAGCCGATGTGAACAAAACCTTTAAACAGGTCAACATTCACAAAGTCGCTGGGGCAGACAGATTACCAGTATGTGTACTCAAAGCATGCGCGAACCAACTGTCAAGAGTCTTCACTGACATTTTCAACCTCTCCCTGACGGAGCCTGTAATACCTACATGTTTCAAGCAGACCACCATAGTCCCTGTGCCCAAGGAAGTGAAGGTAACCTGCCTAAATGATTACCGCCCTGTAGCACTCACGTCGGTATCCATGAAGTGCTTTGAAAGGCTGGTCATGGCTCACATCAACAGCATCCTCCCGGACACCCTAGACCCACTCCAATTCGCCTATCGCCCCAACAGATCCGCAGATGATGCAATCTCAATCACACTCCACACTGCCCTTTCCCACCTGGACAAAAGAAACACCTACATGAGAATGTGTTTCAGTGACTACAGCTCAGCGTTCAACACCATAGTGCCCACGAAGCTCATCAATAAGCTAAGGACACTGGGACTAAACACCTCCCTCTGCAACTGGATCCTGGACCTGGCAGTGTGGTGCCAGGACAAGAACCTCTCCCTCAATGTGAGCAAGACAAAGGAGCTGATGTGGACTACAGGTGTCCACATCACCAACGAACTATCATGGTCCAAACACACCAAGACAGTCGTCAAGAGGGCACGACGAAACCTAATCCTCCTCAGGAGACTGAAAATATTTGTTATGGGTCCCCAGCTGCACCAGAGCATCCTGACCGGTTGCATCAATGCCTGGTAGGACAACTGCTCGGCATCTGACCGTAAGGCACTACAGAGAGTAGTACATACGGCCCAGTACATCCTGCCATCGTCCTGCCATCCAGGACTTATATCATAGGCGGTGTCAGAGGAAAGCCCATAAAATTGTCCAGACTCCAGTCACCTATAGACTGTTTTCTCTACTTCCGCATGGCAAGCGGTACCGGAGCGCCAAATCTGGGACCAAAAGGCTCCTCAACAGCTTCTACCCCCAAGCCATAAGACTGCTGAACAATTAATAAAATGCTAACGGTCGCTAGGCTAAAAGCTACCATTCATTCCCTCTAACCTTACATTCACCATGCATTTAGCTTATCAAATCAAATAAAATTTTATTTGTCACATACACATGGTTAGCAGATGTTAATGCGAGTGTAGCGAAATGCTTGTGCTTCTAGTTCCGACAATGCAGTAATAACCAACAAGTAATCTAGCTAACAATTCCAAAACTACTACCTTATAGACACAAGTGTAAGGGGATAAAGAATATGTACATAAAGATATATGAATGAGTGATGGTACAGAGCGGCATAGGCAAGATACAGTAGATGGTATCGAGTGCAGTATATACATATGAGATGAGTATGTAAACAAAGTGGCATAGTTAAAGTGGCTAGTGATACATGTATTACATAAAGATGCAGTAGATGAAATAGAGTACAGTATATACATATACATATGAGATGAATAATGTAGGGTATGTAAACATTATATTAGGTAGCATTGTTTAAAGTGGCTAGTGATATATTTTACATTGTTTCCCATCAATTCCCATTATTAAAGTGGCTGGAGTTGAGTCAGTGTGTTGGCAGCAGCCACTCAATGTTAGTGGTGGCTGTTTAACAGTCTGATGGCCTTGAGATAGAAGCTGTTTTTCAGTCTCTCGGTCCCAGCTTTGATGCACCTGTACTGACCTCGCCTTCTGGATGATAGCGGGGTGAATAGGCAGTGGCTCGGGTGGTTGTTGTCCTTGATGATCTTTATGGCCTTCCTGTGACATCGGGTGGTGTAGGTGTCCTGGAGGGCAGGTAGTTTGCCCCCGGTGATGCATTGTGCAGACCTCACTACCCTCTGGAGAGCCTTACGGTTGTGGGCGGAGCAGTTGCCGTACCAGGCGGTGATACAGCCCGACAGGATGCTCTCGATTGTGCATCTGTAGAAGTTTGTGAGTGCTTTTGGTGACAAGCCGAATTTCTTCAGCCTCCTGAGGTTGAAGAGGCGCTGCTGTGCCTTCTTCACGATGCTGTCTGTGTGTGTGGACCAATTCAGTTTGTCTGTGATGTGTACGCCGAGGAACTTAAAACTTACTACCCTCTCCACTACTGTTCCATCGATGTGGATAGGGGGGTGTTCCCTCTGCTGTTTCCTGAAGTCCACAATCATCTCCTTAGTTTTGTTGACGTTGAGTGTGAGGTTATTTTCCTGACACCACACTCCGAGGGCCCTCACCACCTCCCTGTAGGCCGTCTCGTCATTGTTGGTAATCAAGCCTACCACTGTTGTGTCGTCCGCAAGCTTGATGATTGAGTTGGAGGCGTGCATGGCCACGCAGTCGTGGGTGAACAGGGAGTACAGGAGAGGGCTCAGAACGCACCCTTGTGGGGCCCCAGTGTTGAGGATCAGCGGGGTGGAAATGTT
Organism: Oncorhynchus mykiss; assembly: GCF_013265735.2. Taxonomy (NCBI): domain Eukaryota; kingdom Metazoa; phylum Chordata; class Actinopteri; order Salmoniformes; family Salmonidae; genus Oncorhynchus; species Oncorhynchus mykiss. The sequence continues at coordinate 16,061,487 of NC_048569.1, read as the reverse complement.
GTTGCCTACCCTCACCACCTGGGGGCGGCCCGTCAGGAAGTCCAGTACCCAGTTGCACAGGGCGGGGTCGAGACCCGGGGTCGAGACCCAGGGTCTCGAGCTTGATGACGAGCTTGGAGGGCACTATGGTGTTAAATGCCGAGCTGTAGTCGATGAACATCATTCTCACATAGGTATTCCTCTTGTCCAGATGGGTTAGGGCAGTGTGCAGTGTGGTTGAGATTGCATCGTCTGTGGACCTATTTGGGCGGTAAGCAAATTGGAGTGGGTCTAGGGTGTCAGGTAGGGTGGAGGTGATATGGTCCTTGACTAGTCTCTCAAAGCACTTCATGATGACGGAAGTGAGTGCTACGGGGCGGTAGTCGTTTAGCTCAGTTACCTTAGCTTTCTTGGGAACAGGAACAATGGTGGCCCTCTTGAAGCATGTGGGAACAACAGACTGGGATAGGGATTGATTGAATATGTCCGTAAACACACCAGCCAGCTGGTCTGCGCATGCTCTGAGGGCGCGGCTGGGGATGCCGTCTGGGCCTGCAGCCTTGCGAGGGTTGACACGTTTAAATGTTTTCCTCACGTCGGCTGCAGTGAAGGAGAGTCCGCCTGTTTTAGTTGCGGGCCGTGTCAGTGGCACTGTATTGTCCTCAAAGCGGGCAAAAAAGTTATTTAGTCTGCCTGGGAGCAAGTCATCCTGGTCCGTGATGGGGCTGGTTTTCTTTTTGTAATCCGTGATTGACTGTAGACCCTGCCACATACCTCTTGTGTCTGAGCCGTTGAATTGAGATTCTACTTTGTCTCTATACTGACGCTTAGCTTGTTTGATTGCCTTGCGGAGGGAATAGTTACACTGTTTGTATTCGGTCATGTTTCCGGTCACATCGTGCACCACTCCCTAGCATTCTTCTCACCAATGTCCATTCTCTTGACAACAAGGTTGATGAAATCCGAGCAAGGGTAGCATTCCAGAGGTACATCAGAGACTGTAACGTTCTTTGCTTCACGGAAACATGGCTCACTGGAGAGACGCTATCGGAGTCGGTGCAGCCAGCTGGTTTCTCCACGCATCGCGCCGACAGAAACAAACATCTTTCTGGTAAGAAGAGGGGCGGGGGCCTATGCTTCATGGTTAACGTGACGTGGTGTGATCATAACAACATACAGGAACTCAAGTCCTTCTGTTCACCTGATTTAGAATTCCTCACAATCAAATGTCGACCCCATTATCTACCAAGGGAATTTTCTTCGATTATAATCACAGCCGTATATATTCCCCCCCAAGCAGACACATCGATGGCTCTGAACGAACATTATTTGACTCTTTGCAAACTGGAATCCATTTTCAAATGTCGACCGCATTATCTACCAAGGGAATTCTCTTCGATTATAATCACAGCCGTATATATTCCCCCCAAGCAGACACATCGATGGCTCTGAACGAACTTTATTTGACTCTTTGCAAACTGGAATCCATTTGTATTGACTGTTAGTTGGGACTATACAATAATAACAGACAAACTGAGTCAGAAAACAGTTGGAAAGACATCTTTCTATTGCTTTGGTTTGTCGCGGGTGAATGTTGTCACTGATGCCAATATTAAGGTTTGGTTTGTTGTCGGTCAACTGATTCCATCAAAATGTAATTTGGGTTGTTTACTAATGCTAACCTTAGTCAGTGGTGTAAAGTACTTAAGTAAAAATACTTTAAAGTACTACTTAAGTAGTTTTCTGCAGTATATGTACTTTAATATTAATATTTTTGACAACGTTTACTTTTACTCCACTACATTCCTAAAGAAAATATGTACTTTTTACTCCCATACATTTTCCCTTACACCAAAAATGTACATTTTGAATGCTCAGGCCGGACAGAATTATGGTCCAATTCATGCATTGTCATCCCTACTGCCTAAACACAAATACTAAGTCTGTAGATGATGTCTGAGTGTTGGGGTGTGCCCCTGTCTGTCCACAAAAAAGAAATAACATGGTGCTGTCTGGTTTGCTTCATATAAGGAATTTGATGTATAGCATTTACTAGAATGTTTTACTTCCACTCAAATATGAATATGTGGTACTTTTCCCACCACTGACCATGTTGTTTTTCAAGGTGACTCTGCCTATTTAGAGATCTGCCTCTTGTGTTTACCTAAAGGCTGTTTTATCCATGTGGACATAAATACATTTGAATTGAATTGAATGTTTGCTGTGCTGGAGTTCAAACATTACTCTGTCATCCGGTTGGAAATCACTGGGGCTATAGACCATTCCTGTGACTGGGGGATAAACAATGGCCCATGGTGGTCCAAGAACTACTGTACCACACACACACACACACACACACACACACACACACACACACACACACACACATACTTTTGTATTTATTTATTTGTATTTAACCTTTATTTAACTAGGCAAGTCAGTTAAGAATAAATTATTATTTACAATGACTGCCTACCACATGTTCTGACATCACACAGTCTCTCTCAATCTCTCTCTTTGTGATCTCCAGGCTCGCCTGAAGCGCGTGCCCAACACAAGGCACCTCAAGCAGCCACAGCCTCCCAGAACGACCCACATGGGTTCTAAGGTCTACTGCTCCAAAACATCACTATTGGAGCCATTCGAGCTTAGACCAGGGTTCCCCAATAAGGTTACAGTACCAGTCAAAGGTTTAGACACACCTACTAATTCCGGGGGTTTCTGAATTATTTTGACTTTGTTCTACATTGTAGAATAATAGTGAAGACATCACAACTATGAAATAACACCTATGGATCAAAATATATTTTATATTTTTCAAAGTAGCCACCCTTTCTTTACCTTGATGACAGTTTGCACACTTTTGGCATTCCCTCAACGAGGTTCATGAGGTAGTCATCTGGAAAACATTTCAATTAACAGGTGTGCCTTGATAATTTGTGGGGTATTTTGTGCAGTATTTTGCCCAAAATATCATTTAAGGTGCTACAAAGCTTTTTAACCTTTTAACTGAAGTGCAAGTGCTATCATTCTTTAAATCCAATTGTTTCATAGTATAGTTTAATTAGATATTTATTTAGTTTGGTCACATGATTTGGAGTGTCAGGTAGCCTAGTGGTTAGAGCGTTGGACTAGTAACTGAAATGTTGCAAGAACAGATCCCCGAGCTGTCAATTTAAAAATCTGTCGTTCTGCCCCTGAACAAGGCAGTTAACCCACTGTTCCTAGGCCGTGAATGAAAATAAGAATTTGTTCTTAACTGACTTGCCTAGTTAAATAAAGGTAAAATAAAAATATATATATTTTAACATTTCTCAATTTGCAGTACATTTGCCAATTGGTTGTGCTGCCAGACTTATTGCCATACCTTTTGCCTCATCCATACAATTTTTTAATTCCTCATCAATGAACAGTTTTTACAGTAATTTTCTTAATGGGTGTGTGCTTGTTAGTAACTGGAATAAGTAATTTCATAAATGTGTCAAGTGCAGCGTCTGGTTGCTCCTCATTACACACCACAAACCAGCAAATATTCTTTACATCATCAACATATGAATCACTACAAAACGTATTGTATGTCCTCTTATTCACTATATTAAGCCCAGCCGTTGGAACTTTGGTTTTCCTAGATATGGCTGTTATATTGTGATCACTACATCCTATGGATTTGGAATCTAGTTTAAAGCAAATATCTGCAGCGTTAGTAAAGATGTGATCAATACATGTTGATGATTTCATTCCTGTGCTGTTTGTAACTACCTTGGTAAGTTGACGGACAACCTGATTCAGGTTGCAGGCACTGGTTACAGCTTGAAGCTTGATGATAGCCAGTCAATATTTAAAAATCACCCAGAAAATATACCTCTCTGTTGATATCACATACATTATCAAGCATTTAACACATTATCCAGATACTGAATGTTAGCACTTGGTGGTTTATAGCATCTTACCACGAGAATGGGCTTCAGGTGAGGCAGATGTACCTGTAGCCATATTAACATGAGATCCTTTCTAAGCTTTACAGGAATGTGGTTCTGAATATAGACCGCAACACCGACCCCATTGGCATTTCTGTCTTTCGGGAGATGTTATAACCATGTATTGCTACCACTGTATCA